>NW_027818141.1:0-13551 GCF_054177405.1 Leptonychotes weddellii | reverse complement strand
TGGGGCCCCTGGGGGTAAGAGCCCATGGCTGCGTTCAGGGCTTTTGCGGACCAAGGTCTGGGGAAGAGCTGCACTGAGGGAACAATGTAAGGAGGAAGAAGAGGAGAATTTTAAAAGTATTGTCGGAGACCACACTTTCCCTTTATGGGCCCACAGATGTGTAAGAAAAAAACATAAATTGTTTTGAAATTACTTTTGGCTATATACGCTGTGTTCTTTTAACCACAACACTGCTGTGGGAATAAACCACGGGAGTGGAAGCTCTATAGTAGTCATGAAACCCATCTAAAAAGCCCCTCAGAGATATAGGAACAGTCAGAGAATCCCCCAAGCCTTTTCTACTTCTATTCCCAGTCCATTTCTTTGGTGGGGCCAGCTCTGGGCTTGGCCTTCCTAGGCCTCCTAGACTCAGCTCCTTCCTCCCATGCTGTTCCACAGGCCAACCCAGAGGCCGTTCCCTATTTAAGGAATAGACTGGTACTGTCCCTACAGGCCTGGACCCTGCTTTCATTCCCAAGGGTAGTTGTCATCAACAAATCGCAACACACACATATACACATGCCACTTTCCTGGACAGAAGTCTGCCCAGCCAACCAGTGCAGAACAGCAAAGGGCACTAGCAATTGCTCAGGTGACATCTTTGTCTCACATGGTTCCATGGCTTCTCTGAGTCCCCTAGCTGGAAGATGAGACCCTGGCGCTCACTGGACCATCATCACTTCCTTATAAGGAGAAAGCAATCCAGGTCCTCGTGTGAAATTCCAGTCCCACCTCCTGGGAGAAAGAAGGTGCACTTGGGAGAGGTACCCTTGGAACAACTGTGCCATTAGGAATGGGTGGTTTCTGAGAACCAGGAACAGCAGAGAAAGTGACAGTGCTTGGAAACCAAAATCCAGTCTACACTTCAAGTAGCAAGCCTGGTTAGCGTCATCCCCTCCTGTGCCAGGTACTCATCTTTCAGCTCTAATGTCTTGAGATCCTTCAACATTCTCACTCTATGCAACACACTCTCATCAGAAAAATTCTTTGCTTTCCATCTCCCCCACCAGCCTCTGAGCTCCCTGAAGGCAGGGCCATGTTTTGGCCTTCTCTGAATGCCTGGCACCTTCCCAGCCCTGGCCCATGCTGGGTCTTGAGTAGATTTGAGTTGAAGTGAACTGACTGTCTAAGTTGGCCACTATGCCGCTCATTCTCAGAACTCTCCATCTCTGGCCTACATCAAACTTTCCTGCAACTGCCTCTTCAAAGGCAAGAACATTCCTTCCAGATGAAAGCCTTCTCTTCCACTGTCACGAGCTCTTTTCCTAACTCTCGTTATAGGAGTTTCCACTTCACTCATATGGCCCTCTAAGTAGAGGTATTTTCTGGTTTTAAATAAAAGTCATCCAATACCCAAAAGTCATCCAAAACCATCCTTGTGTGATGGAGAGGACACTCGATGGGGTGTCAGGACACTTGAGTTACAGTCACTGCTCTGTGGCCGATCTACGTATGATCAAGACCCAGGTGCTCTCACAAGGGCTCCGTTCTTGTTCACACAAGGACGGAGCAGGGAAAGCTGGGGTGGCAGACAGATTGTCCGACATGCCAAAGATCTTTGCTTAGGGTTTTCCTCGAATCGTCACAAGCATGACACTGACAAGGCTTGGTTGTCAAAGTGGCCTCTAAGCAGGCACAGAGGTTGGTAAGATGACAGTTTAGGGGACAAGAAGAGGAATAGAGAACAGGCTGTATTTGTCCCATCTAAGGATGAACCCAGGACAAGGAGGCCCTGAAGGAAAATATGGACCTGAGATGCAGGCTCTGCCCTGCTTGCCCCAGTGCTTGTAACCCCGCTGGATTCCTCACTGGCCAGACTTACCTTGCTTGAACTTGTTCACTTCTCATTTCCTCTCAGCCAGCGCTTTTCAAATAAACACCTTCCTATAAAGCTTTCACTTTCGTCTGCTCCGTTACAAATGGCCCTAAAGCCAGAAAAGCCACAGCAATGAAAAGTCACTCTCAGCTCCCACGTCCTGCGTGGTGCTCGGGCACTCCTTCAGGAGCCTGGCACATTCCGCCCTCCCCGCACGGCCGCCCTGCGATCCCCCCTGACTCATAAATCTCAGAAAATGATGAGGGCCTTCCCAGCTCCGTGCTTGCCAAACTCGGAGAAATCACAGAAAGGAAAGGAAGCTGGTGTTAAAAACAGCCAGCAACCAGTCAGTGCTTCATAGCAGGAGTGGAAAGGAGCTGACTTTCAGTAACTCAGCAACCACTCACTCGCCAAGCACGGAGCACATGGTCCACACTATGGGGAGTGTGAAATGATTTCTTTCACACTGCCTTATTGGAACATTCCCCATCGACAGCAATCACTCACCCTCCCAAAGAGACAGGCTAGGAGAAACAACATAGGATAGAGAATATGCAGGATGCACAGGGACATAAAAACACACATAGGCACACCCAGAAATTCAAACACAAACGCCCAGGTAAGCACACACTCAGTACATACAAATCCTCGGGCACCTGTTCACAGGGATGCTTAGATTCAGAAACAAACCGGCATTCATCCATTTGGACCTAGGAACGCAGCCTCAAACACACAGATGTTTAGTTCCAGACCCAGGCACACCACACGCACCAACACTCCTGGGCATATCACACCCGGGCCCACAGAGCCCAGAAAAACATAGAGACACTCAGAGCATAAAAAAAGAAAGTGTAAAGATATGCATAGCCACCCTAAACTCCCAACACTCAGGTGCCAAGGCAGCAAAAGGGTTTCTAAGAGGGGAGTGACCTGTCAGATGTCTAGTTCAGTGATTACCCCTAGGGACAGTAGGAGGGTGGCTTGTTGGAGATGGGGAGTAGGAAGGGCTTTTATTGTACTCACTGGGGATGAGAAATGAGCAGGATTTGAGCTGGGGCCTCAAAGGAATGGATTCCAGAGACATTTTTAGTCCAAGTCCCTGAATTGAAGAAATTCAATCTACCTAGAAAAGGGGACGAGGAGACTGTCTCTTGGGCTTCTGGCTTGGGCGACAGGCTATCACTCACTGCAATGGGCAGTACTGGGTAGAGGGTGGGAGGACAGCCAGAATGACCCCCATCAGTTAGGTAAACAATGAACTGAAAGTACCCTGAGTACCGGTCCCTGGGGGCATGGCCTCTGACCAAGATTTGGGGGGCTACAGCTTACAACCTGAGCCTCAGTGAGCTTTCAGATTCCTGTCCCTGGCATTCTGTGGTCAGAAAAAGATGGGCATGTTGAGTTCTGAAGACAGGAAGAGCAAGGAGCCTGACCAGGGGCCGGAGGAGCTTTGAAACCACACACAGGTATGACTCAGGACTTTCCAGCCTGCAAAGCTTCTGATTGATCAGTTTCCTCCAGATCTCCCAATCATTGGGGCTGCCATGAATTGGCTATGGTCTAACAGCTTGATCCTCAACTTCCCTTAGGACCCGGCCCTCTCTGGAGTCACAAAGACACTTTGGGAGGTGAAAGTCACCCTGTTCCTCAGCTCTCCCCCAGGGTTTCTTCTGCTTTGGGCAAGAAGTCGATGGCTGCCACTAGGATCTTACTTTTGCAATCATTTTTAGCCTTAACAGTGTACTTATTTAAAAGTAAGGGGGAGGGGTGCCTGGGTGGCTCAGTCGGTTAAGCTTCTGCCTTTGGCTCAGGTCATGATCTCAGGGTCCTGGGATTGAGCCCTGTTTCTGGCTCTCTTTTCAGCGGGGAGTCTACTTCTCCCTCCCCCTCTGCCCCTCACCCCTCCCTCCGCTTGTGTTCCTGCGCTCTCTCAAATAAATAAAATCTTTATAAATAAACAGATAGAGATAGACAGATAGATAAGGGTGTACCTGAGCAAGGACCTAATAAACACCTAAATGCCACCTGGCCCCAACAACACAATGGAGAACACCCTAGAGCAGGTGAACAAACTCCGGGATGAGCTCTGATGACCAAGATTGAAGGGGAGCCTCCTTGCAAAGGCAGCAGCTTAACTGGCTGCATTTTGAGCATTAAATCTTCCCTGTGAAGGATGAGAGGGAAATCCTCCCCTCAGGCCTAATGCCTGGGAACTGGGTGTGACTTTAATAGAAATCAGATCCCAGCGGAGGAAACACCAGCGAAGTTCTGAGGGTTTCAGAGGCACTCAGCCCTTCCCAGGAGAATTTGGTTTTTGTTCAGCCTCTGTACTCCCACCTGCCCCGCCTCGGGGCCCCCTTAGCTGGGAGTCCCTGTTGTTCATAGCACATGGGAATAACAGAGACCAGGGTCCTTAGGATATCAGTCCTATAGAGGGACAGCTCTGCCTCCAGCCCCCACAAGTGCCGAGCGAGTTCACCCAGGCAGACAGCCCAGAGGAAGAGAGAAGGGAGAGCAGACCTGAGGATAATGCTCTGGGGAGCGAGGGGTCCTCCTTTCCCTCCCCCCTCCTTCACTCAACAGACCTCTATTAAATGATGATAGACAGTGTGATGCATGGGAGACAGAGAGATGCCAGGAAGGGTTGGTGGTCTGCTGGTCCAGGCAGATTGATAAAGCAATATTTTTAGAAGACCGTGTGGTTAAGCGCTAGTAACAGTACACGCAAGGAGCAATGAAATTGCAGAGGAAATGGTCAACACCTTTGTATTTGTGTATGTTGGAAAGAGGGAGAGTTATTTAGACTTCATGGAAGCAGAAGGGAGTCTGGGCAGGAGAAGGAATGCACTGAAAAGCACAGTTTGGGAGGTATATGCTAAGGGGTCTGAACATCTGGGCCATTTGGCTGCTAATACCCAACCACAGTGGGAACTACACGTCCCCAGCCCTATCAGGCAGTATGCGGAGAAGCTGCCATGATCTTTCCAGAGTCTTCCCTCCTAGGCCAGGCTGAGCCATGGGATCACCTTCCTGGGATATTTGGATTTAGAATGGAGAGAATCCATTCATCTTTAGTGGCTGAGGCTGTAAGATAAAAAGGGAAGCAAGGAGTCAACCCCAGAAAAGAGCACTCATAAGAGGTGGAGGGGCCCCAACCACATTCAGGTCCTGGCTCCGGGGGTTCCTGACACGACAGCTACCCTGACCTGCTCCAAGGTTTGGTCGTTCAGGAGGTGCCACAGAATCCTTCCAATGAAGTTTCGTCTTTGATAAACCAAGCTCTAGCTGGGTTTTCCCACTTGTAACCAAGAGGTTCTCAATGACAGTGGAGCATGGTTGAGATGAACTTAAGGCAACTGCACTGGGATAAAGAGAAGAGGGGATATTCTAGAGAGGTTTCCAGGGCAGAAATCAAAGGGGCAGGTGGAAAATGAAGAGGTAGGAGATTCTGAAATGTCATGAAAGCCAAGGAAAAAGATCCTTTTAAGAAAAAAAAAATCATACTCAATGATACACGCCCAAAAAGGAGGACAAAGAGGTCCAATATTGGAAAGCGGTGATTGGGTGTAGCAATTCAGAAACTCCTAACCAGACAGCTATGGGTTAAGTAGGAAATGTGAGGAAAGGAACTTAAAAAAATGATCATTTACTCAGCTTCAAGTCCACTAAAAACATCAACAAGTATTATTTTCATCCTATAATTCTGGTGTCCAATATTGTCACGATAATTCAACTTGATGGAAGTAAAATTATTCTACTTTTTGACAGCAGCTTTATGTCTCCTACTTCTGTTTTTTAAAATAAGTTAAATACAGGGGCACCTGGGTGGCTCAGTCCTTAAGCGTCTGCCTTCGGCTCAGGTCATGATCCCAGCGTCCTGGGATAAAGCCCCGCATCGGGGTCCCTGCTCAGCAGGAAGCCTGCTTCTCCCTCTCCCACTCCTCCTGCTTGTGTTCCCTCTCTCGCTGTCTCTCTCTGTCAAATAAATAAATAAAATCTTTAAAAAAAATAAAATAAAATAAGTTAAATATTTTGTTTCATTCAAAGAAAAATGTTTTTTTCTCATCAGCCACAATAACCCTAAGCTAATAAATCTTTCCTCGATGTATATATTTATTGTTTTTATTTTTTGAATAGTTAACACATACACATGACTTCTTCAAAAGCTCATAGAGTATAAAATATGAAGTAAAATGTGAATCTCTTTGTCTTATTCATTCTCCCATTAAAAGCAGTTACCAGTTCTAGAGGTAGTCTGTGCACAAGAATATAGGTATATGGGTGGTTGCCAGAGGGGAGGAAGGGAGAGGGATGGGTGAAGTGAGTGGGAGATATAGATTTCCAGTTATGGAATGAATAAGTCACAAGAACAAAGGGTCCAGTATAGAGAATATAGTCCATGGTATAATAATAGTGTTGTATGGCGACAGATGGTAGCTACATTGGTGGTGAGCATAACATATAAAGTTGTAGAGTCACTATGTTATACACCTGAAACTAATGTAACATTGTCAATTATACTTCAGTAAAGAAAAAACAATAACTATTTTTTTATTGAAGTATAATTGATGCATAGTGTTATATTAGTTTCAGGTGTACAATGTAATGATTCGACAATTCCTTATATTACTCAGTGCTCATCGTGGTAAGTATGGTCACCATCTGTCACCAAACAATATTATTACAATCTTATTGACTATATTTCCTATGCTGTACTTTTCATCACTATGATTTATTTATTTTGTAACTGAAAGTGCATACCTCTTAATCACCTTTATCAGTTTCATCCATTCCCCCCACCACATATACCTGCCCTCTGGCAAACCTCAATTTCTTCTCTGTATTTAAAAGTCTGTTTTTTGTTTGTCTCTTTTTTTTCTTTGTTCATTTGCTTTGTTTCTTAAATTCCACATATGAGTAAAATCATATGGTATTTGTCTTTCTTTGTCTGACTTTTTTACTTAGTATTATACCCTCTAGGTCCATCTATGTTGTTGCAAATGACAAGATCTCATTCTTTTTAGGGTGAATAATATTCCACTGTACATACCACATCTATATTCATTCATCTATTGATAGACACTTGAGCTGCTTCCATAATTTGGCTATTGTAAATGATGCTGCAATAAACATAGGGGTGCACATAACTTTTTAAATTAGTTTTCTTTGAGTAAATATCCAGTTGTGGATCCTAAGTATTTCTATTTTTTAAAATTTTTTGAGGAACCTCCATACTGTTTTCCAGTGTCTGCACCAATTTGCATTCCCAACAGTGCATGAGCATACAAAATAATGAAACTAGACCACTTTCTTATACCATACACACACAAAAAAAAAACCCTCCCAACTAAATGTGGGACCTGAAACCATAAAATTCATAGAAGAAAACATAGGCAATAATTTCTTTGACATCAGCCATAGAAACATTATTTCTAGATACATCTCCCCAGGCAGGGAAACAAAAGCAAAAATCAACTATTTGGTACTACAGCAAAATAAAAAGCTTCTGCACAGCTAAGGAAATCATCAGTAAAACAAAAAGGGAACCTACTGAATGGGAGATGATATTTGCAAATGATACATCTGATAAGAGGTTAATATCCAAAATATATAAAGTACTTACACAACTCAATTCCAAAATGATAAATAATCCAACTAAAAAATGGGCAGAGGATCTGAATAGACATATTTCCAAAAAAGACATACAGATGGCCAATAGACACATGAGAAGATGCTCAACACTACTCATCATCAGGGAAATGCAAATCAAAACTACAAAGAGATATTACCTTATACTTGTCAGAATGGCTAGAATCAAAAAGACAAGAAAACTTTAAAAAAATATATAGGTATATGCATTCCCTTTTGACATTTATATACACTGTTCCTTGCCTTGTTTTTTCTACTTCGTACAGCTCTGAGATTGATCTTTATCTGTGCATATATATCACCCTCTCATTTTGAAATGGCTGTATGGTATTTTCTTGGATGGATTTACCATATTTTATTTCCTTAGACCCCTATGGATGAACTTTTAGGCTGTTTCTATTATTTTGCTGATATAATCAGGCATGTAGTACGTGTTCTTTGTTTGGGCATATCTATAGGACAAACCCCTATACCTGAAACTGCTAAATCAAAGGGAATGTGCATTTACAATTTTGATAGGTAGGCTCAAACTGCCCTCCCAAGTCTACCAACAATTCATGAGAGTGACAGTTACAGGACACTCTCACCCGGCACAGTGTGTCATGGTGCTTTTGCTCTTTGTGAATTTATATTATACTGTGGGAGGCAAAGGGTTAACCTCAGACCTGGGCTAATGGGACAAGGACCTCAGAGTCCTGTTTCTCCAGGAAGCACAAAGTTAAGCAAATGTGGAATGTTGTGTCTGTCTCATCTGCAGTGTGGCACTGCTCTTGGTCTGGGGGAACCGTGAACCCACATGCAACCTCAGGCTACCATGAGGACAAGGGTATAAAAGAGTGTCAGAGGGATCCACACAGACCTCGAGGTTTACCCACCTAGGAAGTTGCTTGGTCTTCTGAGGAGATGAAGATGTGTGCAGCTATATTGATGAGGGAGCAGAAGGCTAGCTGAGGAGAAAGCATAAGCTGACACCCTGCCACCTACCCCTCCCCCACTCCTGGGTGGGACATGTGCCGCTTTCTTCCAGGAAGCTCCCAACTATCTTACTGTTAATGCTTTACTAGAGGGGAAAACAACCTTAACTTGACAAAGGCGAGGCCTCAGGTATCCTGTAGGTCGTCTTTAGCATGTGAAAGTTCCTTTGAAAACCTCCCTTTTTCCTTACCTCCCCCAACCCCATAGTATAGAATCAATTACTCCTCACAACCCCAGCGCCGCTCTTTCTGCCCATGGTCCTGCCCCCGTGCTTTAATAAAACCACCATTTTGCACCAAAGATGTCTCAAGAATTCTTTCTTGGTCATTGGCGCCAGACCTCACCGCACCGAACCTCACCTATATTCCAAAACCACATCAATATGACTTGTCCCCTGCATCCCTTCAGAATCTAAGTGACATCAGTATTAGTTTAAAACCTGCTGTAACGCGTCGCATTGCCATGGCTCCCCGTGATGGCATCGCCCCTGCTGGCCAGGGTCTGCCCTACGCAGAGTACTCGCTGCTGGTGACCAAAGGGCCAGACGCGGACGTCGACCAGGGACTGAGCCTTTCATCCTACTATAAAGGAGGATTTGAACAGAAAATGAGTAGGCGAGAAGCTAGTCTTATTTTGGGTATAAGCCCATCTGCTGGCAAGGCCAAGATTAGAACAGCTCATAGGAGAATCATGATTTTGAATCACCCAGATAAAGGTGGATCTCCTTACCTAGCAACCAAAATAAATGAAGCAAAAAACTTGCTAGAAGCAACCACCAAACACTGATTGATGCTTCAGAATCATTCTGAAGGAAAAAAGGGGGGAATATAAAACAAAAAAGTCCTGCAAAGTAGTCTAAACCACGGTGTTCATAATTTTCATACATGTACTGACCACAATCATTTATTCCACTATCAAGGTATATAATAATAAGAGATTAACAATCTAAAAAAAAAAACCTGCTGTAACTCATGAATCTATGCAGGTGCACAAATCAATGGTTTAAATTTACACTTATTTTATTATGAGTGAGGTGGAGCATTTTTTTTCTACAAGTTCAAAGACTTTTTTTCTACTTTATGAACTGTCTATCATGTTCTGTGCCTACTAGGGAGGTTATGTTTATATTCTTGATTTATAAATGCTCTTTATATGTTACAGGATGGGTCACTTTATTGTATGTGTTGCAAATATTTTTTCCAGTTTTTCGTTTGTTTTCTGACCATGTTTATAGTATTTTTTACCATGGAGAATCATTTCATTTTATGGTTATACGTCTCCATCTTGTCTCTTAAGACTTGTGGATTTTATGAAGTCCTGTCAAAGGTCTTTTTTATTTTAAGTTTATAAAAGTTTTCTGTTTCCTTCTGGTTCTTTTATTTTTTTCTTCCCCTCCCCCCCCCCCATTTTTAGTACTCAATATATCTGGAATTTTTATTTTGGTATAAAGAGTTAGGTAAAATCCAACTTATTTTTTCCAGATTATTACCTAAGTCAGTGCCTTGATAATAAAAGCTTTCATACTCTACCACAAGGCACTATTATAAGCTCTTTTTCAGAGTTAGAAATATTAGACTTTCAAAATGCTTACAATATCTCTCAGCAATATAGAACAGATTATGCCAGTAGAAAGCTAGAGACATCTAATGCTCTATTCCACCTTTTTATTAACTATTCCTAAGATACACAATATAAAAGGATTTGTAAATTTTCAACAGGTATTGAGACTTTAATTTAGGTAAACATCTGCCAGATGTGCAAAGGATTGTCCACTAGCCAATACAAGATAAAGGAAAGTGCCTGTCCACCCACCCCCATGCATACCTCTTCCTCAAAAAGAAGAGGCTTTCCCTGACCACATGGGAAGACACAACCAGAAAGGAAAGGAGCCACTCTCTGAGGCTCCAAGGTGTGTGTGAATTCCTCTCCACATGGGTAGCTTTTTTTTTCCCCCAGAGAGTTCTAGACAGTTTAGTTCAAAGACACTATTTCTCAACCACATAAACCAGAGGTATACGTGGGTTTGGGGTTAAGTCTCTATCCATGGTAAAGAGGTCGGCAGGAGGCAAGGGCTGGACTTTGGAGAGCCTGGTGGGTTGGACACAGATGGGTATGCCCTTAGGAGGCAGAGATGGGAAGTGATGAGCATGAGTTCTTCAGTCCTGTCTTACAGAAACAAAGCTACATTTTAATTCACATTTTTAAAAAGCCCTCTTGAGAGCAAATGTCAAAGAAATCAAGCAAGACAGTTCTTAGTGCAATAGATTTACATATCATAAATAATTGCTAAACATCAGCAAACGTGGTTGGGGAATGTGCATGCCAGCCATCCCATAGTTTAAGATCTGGGATGATGATTCTAACAGCAACAAACTAAATGTGAAACAGTCAATGCAAATTGATCCACCAGCTAATGAGAAAACAGCAGACCTGGACAGACCTTTTACCTTCCAAGGAAACCGGGAAAACATCGCAGTTTATAGGAAGATGTATGGTATTGGTCAGGGATCTTGGTTGCATTAAATGGAAAGCAATTATAATTACCTTAGTCAAAACAGGAAACTTAGACATAACTGATGGCTAGGGGATAAGGGTTGAAAAGAGGCAGAAACCAGCAAATTCAGAGACCTAAAGAGCAGAATGCATCAGTTAGACTCTTATTTAAATGCTACACAAATTGCCTGGCTGATTTAAGTGAAAATAAATTTGCTGGCAGCATCTTTAAGGGCCCAAGAATTGACAGAAAGACTGGGGAATCTGGCTCAGAAAATGGTCAGGATCAAGAAGAGACATGTGAATTCTGCATTCACAGTCATGTGGATTCTTTCCACAGGATGAGTCCGAAGATGGCGCATCCACCTCAGAGGCTAAACGCGGGGTGCCTAAGTGTCACACAAGTCCCAAGTGACAACAACCCAAAGCTATCACTGGTACCATCACTTCCACCCCTGGAAACTGGCCATGGCTGTCACCACTGCAGACAAACTGTGAATTCTCTACTGGCCCAGACATTAGCATCACTACCTTCAGAATCTAGGTAAGTCCATCTTATTGGCCAGGTCATGTGTCCAGCTCCTGGCTTTTTTTTTTTTTTTTAAAGATTTTACTTATTTATTTGACAGAGAGAGACAGAGCGAGAGAGGGAACACAAACAAGGGGAGAGGGAGAAGCAGGCTTCCTGCTGAGCAGGGAGCCCGATGTGGGGCTCGATCCCAGGACCCTGGGATCACGACATGAGCCAAAGGCAGACACCCAACGACTGTGCCACCCAGGCGCCCCAGCTCCTGGCTTCTTGCAGGACCTGACACTTCATATCTGGCTTTTTAACTTCCATTGTGGTAGACTGACTCAGCACCCACCCCCCTCCGCCAAGGACCATACACTGGGCAGTGAAGGAACTAGACAAATGACCACTCAAGCAACACCCTAAAAGGAATGTTCTGGGAAGGACATCATTGCCACTCCTGCTAAGCACCAAGATTGTCACCCCTGGACACCACTGCTACAGCCCCTGCCTCTAAAAATCACTTGGAACCAAGTCCTGGCTGCCAGGGGAAGGGACAGAGGGAACATCAAACCCTCAGGCTTCCAAAGAAAAAGACAAGCAATAAATAAAGTTCCATTAAAAGGAGACTATAGAACCCAAAATTCAGGAGGGGATTTTTTTTATGTTTTAGAAAAATATTTTTTAAACCACATGCTTTGGTTTTTTCATTTAAGTTCAAGAAAACATGGAATCTATAAACCAAAAGAGAAAGAGAGCAGGGTCCTGGTTAAGGGAAGGATACAAAAGGATTAATAAGTGGTGCTTGAATTTAGTATTGCTTTCGAGACTGCAGAAGAGAAACCAGTGAAGAGGAGATAAGGCTCAAAAGACTTCCCTTAGTGCACAGAAGAGCAAAGAAATACAAAGATGAAAACCACAGATGCTATGAAATGAAGAGCCACAGAAACATAAGCAAATGTACCGGAAAGGGAGCCTAAGACCTTGAAAATAAACAATCATCACAGATATAATAACAGAAAACTTCTCTGAAGAGAGATAACAGCTTAAAGTTGTTCTCTAAGAACCAGCCATAATTAATAAGGAACAACACATAAACAGGTGACGGGGGTTAAGGAGGCACTTGTCATGATGAGTACGGGTGAGGCATGGACGTGTTGAATCACTGTATGTACACCTGAAACTAATAGAGCACTGTATCTTAACTACATTGGAATTAAAATAAAAACTTAAAAAAGAACACATAAATATATCCCAATATATCCTGGTGACTTTCAAAATTACAAGAATAAAGGAAAAAATTCTATGAGCATGAAGACAGGGAAAAACTGATGGCACACACACAAAAAAAAAAAACAGAATAAAATATCAAGCTAGATTCAGACTTTCCCTTTCAATCACACCAGATGACTGCCCTATCCTTAGCAGAACACCTGCTTTGAAAATACTGGAGCCCATCTAAATACAAATCGCACTAAGAAATTCAAAACTAAGATATGAGTAGTGAGCACTGAAATTCCATAAGCAAGCTTTGTGTAAATACTTGTAAACAGGCTAAAAAGAACAAAATGGGGGCGCCTGTGTGGCTCACCTCGGTTAAGTATCTGCCTTCCACTCAAGTCATGATCTTAGGGTCCTGGGATTTAGCCGCACATTGGGTTCCCAGCTCAGCCGGGAGTCTGCGTCTGCTTCTGCTTCTCCCTCTCCCCCACCCCTCTCCCCCTGCTCGAGCTCTCTCTTTCTCAAATAAACAAATAAAACCTTAAAAAAAAAAAAGAATAAAGTGAGGGGCACCTGTGTGGCTCAGTTGATTAGGTGTCCAACTCTTGATTTCAGCTCAGGTCATGGTCTTGAGGTTGTAGGACTGGGCGCAGCATGAAGCCTGCTTGAGATTCTCTCTGCCGCCCCCCCCCACTGTGTCCGCACGCAAGCTGTCTCTCTCCCCACCCCCCAACAAAAAAAGAATAAAATGAATGTCAGGGGCACCTGGGTGGCTCAGTCGTTGAGCGTCTGCCTTCAGCTCAGGTCATGGTCCCAGGGTCCTGGGATCGAGCCCCACATCAGGCTC
>NW_027818140.1:0-276 GCF_054177405.1 Leptonychotes weddellii | reverse complement strand
TCAGGCTCCATGCTTAACGAGGAGCCTGCTTCTCCCTCTGCCCCTCCCCCTGCTCGTGCTCTCTCTCTCTCTCTCTAACAAATAAATAAAATCTTTAAAAAAAAGGTTACTAATAAAACCCATATATCTAAATTTTGCAAGTCTATGTAGTAATTCTTTTTTCTCCAGTTCATAATAGTCTAAACCTGTATCTTAATTGATTGTGAAGCATAAAATTTCTTTACCCATTTTCCTTCTTCAAGTATGTCTGAGAATTCATAAATATTGCAAAAATCT
>NW_027818139.1:0-276 GCF_054177405.1 Leptonychotes weddellii | reverse complement strand
CTATTAGTAGTTAAGTTTTGGGGGACTCAAAAGTTATATGTTGATTTTTGGCTGTGCAGGGAGTTGGTGCCCCTAACCCCCATTTTTTTCAAGCGTCAATTGTAATAGGTTTGAATAATATACATGAGTTTGGAGCAAAGATAACAAAACAGAGATAGAACAGAATGTATACATTAACTCTGGCCTGTTTCTTTTTTTTAATATATTTTTTATTTTATTATTTTTTTAAATTTTATTATGTTATGTTAATCACCATACATTACATCATTAGTTTTT
>NW_027818138.1:0-276 GCF_054177405.1 Leptonychotes weddellii | reverse complement strand
TCATTGTGGTTTTGATTTGCATTTTCCTAATAATTAGTGATGTTAAGAATCTTCATTCAACGTTGAAGTCATTGCATATTTGAGTGACTGAGCTTTGAATAATTTTGTTGAAGTATCACACGGTCTCAAAGACCAGCCAACATTAGCTAGCTAATTGGGAATTCTCTGGTTTTTGAAGTGAATGCCAACATAGGATATAATATGCTTCTGCTTCAGAAACCCTGTTTAGGGTAATCCTACTTTGGAAATACTCACAAACTATTTTCCAAGTTTGCT
>NW_027818137.1:0-276 GCF_054177405.1 Leptonychotes weddellii | reverse complement strand
CGCTGTGGAAATGCAGGGGATGAGCCAGATTTCCCGCCTTTAGCCCAAGGTCGCCGAAGGCCGTCGCGGGCAGGCCATTGGCAGGACTCTGTTGAGTGCCCGGCGGAGGGGGCAGGGGAGGGCGGCACAGTGACCCGGGCAGACTCTCGCATCGCCACCCATCGGGGGCTGGGCGCGCTGGGGGCTCCTCTCTCGGGATCCTCGTCCCCTCGCCTCCATCCGCGGGCAGGGACAGTGGCCGGCACTGGACACAGGCTTGTGGGCGGACAGTGAGAT
>NW_027818136.1:0-276 GCF_054177405.1 Leptonychotes weddellii | reverse complement strand
GTGCAGCCATGCTCGGAGCTGCAAGGGCACAGCCCAACAGCGGGGGCCTCACTCCAGATAAAAGTCTCCATGAGACCACCCAGTTCTCCAGTAGCTGGTGAAGCACGTCCCCCACAGATGGAACCCTTGGAGCATGAGGTCTGTGTGCTGAGTGTGAGGAAATCAAGGGCAAGCATTTCTCCTCCAGCAAAGGTGGTTGCTCCGGTCCTGCCCAGCAGCCACGGGTGGATGCCTCGCCAATCTCAGATGTTGCCTGGAGGGGGGACCCTAGAAGGG
>NW_027818135.1:0-276 GCF_054177405.1 Leptonychotes weddellii | reverse complement strand
TTTTTTTAAGTGTGTCATAAATATGATTTTGTACTTTTTCTTTCTTTTGGGGGGCAAAAGATAAATAATGTAAGACCAAAAAAAATACTAAATAAAATTTTGAATTCTCTCCAACCAGACAATTAACAACTGCTATGAACATTTGGTGTATTATTGAAACTAGGTAAATATTTTGGGGTTATCTGTTCTCTAAAGAGACATAACATTCTTTCTTTTTGCTAAGATCCAAAGAATCTCTTATTCTCTCTCTCTGAAAAAAAAAAAATGGTGAAAATC
>NW_027818134.1:0-276 GCF_054177405.1 Leptonychotes weddellii | reverse complement strand
TATGAAACTGAGCCACCCAGGCGCCCCCAGATGTTTATTCTTTTGAATTTTTCTTTGCATTTGGATTTTTATTCCCCGACACCAAGTACTTATTGTTAAGGGCTATACATGGAGATTTTGAGGAAGGAAGTATCTGAACTAACAGGATAAAGTATACCTGTAGATTGTCTTTCTATGGTGGAAGCTTCTTGTCTTCCTGAAGTTCTCTTAGATGTTTAGGGACCTGTGCTCCCTTTTCAGTCCCAATGGCCATCGTATATACTAATAAAATTCAGC
>NW_027818133.1:0-276 GCF_054177405.1 Leptonychotes weddellii | reverse complement strand
AGAGAAAGTCACAGCATTCAAGGACTTTCAAACCACCTTGATATGTAACATATACAAATACAACTTTCCTTTAAATCCTTCCAGACAGTATTAGTTAAAAGGTATTTAAGATTTTCAAATGAGGGCGCCTGGGTGGCTCAGTCGTTAAGCGGCTGCTTTCGGCTCAGGTCATGATCCCAGGGTCCTGGGATCGAGTCCCGCATCGGGCTCCCTGCTTGGCAGGGAGTCTGCTTCCCCCTCTGACCCTCCTCCCTCTCATGCTCTCTGTCTCTCATT
>NW_027818132.1:0-276 GCF_054177405.1 Leptonychotes weddellii | reverse complement strand
TTTCCCTTTTATTTTTTATTTTTTAATTTTTTTGAGTGGTGGGAGGGGCAGAGGGAGAGAGAAAATCTTAAGCAGGCTCCATGCCTAGTGTGGAGCCCAACGCAGGGCTCAATCTCACAACTCTAAGATCATGACCTGAGTCAAAATCAAGACTGACTGAGTCACCCAGGTGCCCCACATTTCCCTTTTATTTTATTTTTTTAAAAGGACTTTATTATTTTTTTTAAAGATTTTATTTATTTAGGGGCGCCTGGGTGGCTCAGTCGTTAAGCGTCT
>NW_027818131.1:0-276 GCF_054177405.1 Leptonychotes weddellii | reverse complement strand
TTTTGTGTTGTACAGTTCTATGGGTTTTGCCAAATGAATAATGTCATCCACTGTAATACCCACTATTACATTATCATAGCAGTCTCATAGCCCTAAAACATAAAGAACAGTTTTACTGTGCTAAGAATCTGTACTGTGTCTACTCAACTTCTTCCCTCTGGATTTCCCTTCCTGAACTCCTGGCATCCATTTTTTTTTTTAATTTTTTTTTTATTCTTATGTTAATCCCCATACATTACATCATTAGTTTTAGATGTAGTGTTCCATGATTCATTG
>NW_027818130.1:0-2646 GCF_054177405.1 Leptonychotes weddellii | reverse complement strand
GCGATCTCCTCATATTGGGCTTTGACTTCAGCGATGATGCTGTCCAGGTCCAGGTTACGGTTGTTGTCCATGGACAGGACCACAGAAGTGTCAGAGACGTGGGTTTGCATCTGAGCGAGTTCCTGCAGAGCAGAAGATCATCAGATCATCTTCTCCTGTGGCATTCCAGAGGTATCCAACCCCAAGCTCTTCCACCCTTTGCAGAGCCCCATCACAGCAAATAAAAGAGGAGTGGAGATGCTTACTGCGTCATACAAGGCTCTGGTGAAGTTGATCTCATCTGTGAGAGTGTCTACCTTGGCTTGCAGTTCAACCTTATTCATGTAGGCAGCATCCACATCCTGGGGAATAAGCCAACAACTTGGAGTGAGTCAGCCGAGCCCTCCTTCCCAGTCTGAACACCTTTTAGTCTCCCCATCTATTCCCCTCTGGATGTGTGCAAAGACCCAGAGTCCTCTCCCTCTACAAAGGAACACGATCCCCAGACCTTCATCGACTCACCTTCTTCAGAGTCACAAATTCATTCTCTGCTGCTGTGCGCTTGTTGATTTCATCTTCATATCTAGAATTAGAACAGGGTAAGACACAATTGAGCCAGTGGTGAAGATGATACAGCAAGATCAGCCCGGGATCCCAACCTTCCATAAAACAGATATATCCAAATTGAGCTTTCCTGCCATTGAGCCACAAAAACGATTTTTTGGTGCTCCCTCGATTCCTCCTATCTTTTCTCTCCCCACCCACCTCTGTGGCCCATTTGTTCTTTTGGGGTTGTTTTTAGGTAATAGTTGTGATTTTCATTTCCATGGGCCTGTTTCCCTATGGAACCATGCCCACCTCTAGACCTGGTCACCTGGTAGTCTTCAAGTGTGCGCTTCAGGGAACTGAACCCCTTTCTCTCCTTGAACTCACTTGTTCTTGAAGTCCTCCACTGTATCCTGCATGTTCCTCAGCTCTGAGTCCAGGCGGCCCCTCTCCCCCAGGATGCTGTCCAGCTGTCTCCTGAGGTTGTTGATGTACTGCTCAAACAAGGGCTCCAGGTTCTGCCTTACGGTCTTGGTACCCTGCTCCTGGAGCAGAGTCCACTTGGTGTCCAGGACCTTGTTCTGTTGCTCCAGGAACCGCACCTGGAGGAAGACAACAAGGTGGTTACTTGCCGGAGAAAGCAAAGGAGAAAGAGATAGGAGTTGTCAGGTGCCCAGGCGTGCCTGGGATGTCACCCAGCTCCTGGGCTACTACAGAGCATGTACAGAGGATCAGGCTGACAGTGTTGGGCCCCCAAACCTATTTCCTTCCCACCCCAGTGATCCTGCTGTGAAATTCTTCCATCACCTATGAGGTTTTCTCACCGGCTAAGCTATGCAGCCTATCAGTGACGTTCAGCATTTCCTCTGTTTTCATTGAAAAGCACAATCACACATTTCCCTGTTACGCTGCACAAAGTTCTTTTTAAATCATACCTCAGTTAAAGGCGTATTAAATGTGCAGAATCTAATGATTAAGTCCAATTTAGTCAGTGATTGGATTCCAATCACTAAAACTTCTGTTTTGGTACATGGTTCTCCTCTGCAACAAACGCTCTAATAGTCATGCTCTGGTTCTACACGGTTAGTATTTCTAGGGATATATAAACGTTTCATCCAGGCAGAAATCCCTTTCTTTTCTTTTTCTTTTCACTCTTTTCCTCATGCCCAGAGTCCTCGAGGAGAGTTCCACCGGCATTATTTTTTTAGTCTCTAGGAATCTTCAGAAGGTAAAGCTAACCCATTCCTTTCTCTGACTGCCTTATCTTGCTTCATGCTTATCAAAAGTCGAGTATTCTTCCCTGGCAGGGATGAAGGACACTTAAGAGACCCAGTGGTTTTAAATGATCTCCATCACCTCTGCCTGTTGTGGACACGGAGCCCAACCGGCATCCCAGGGGAGAGCTAGTCTCAGTCCCCTTCTGCCTCCCTCCTGAGTCTCCCCCTGGCAGGACATTTGTTGGTTGTCTAGTTTGGGGGCTCTGAAATCCCAGTGGAGGCAGGTCTTCCTGGCTCACCTTGTCGATGAAGGAGGCGAACTTGTTGTTGAGGGTCTTGATCTGCTCCCGCTCCTCAGTCCTCACCCGCTGGATGGTGGGGTCGATTTGCAGGTTCAGAGGAGTGAGGAGATTCTGGTTGACGGTGACCTCTTGGATGCCTCCAGGGGGGCACACAGGGAAGCCAGAGCCCCCATAGCCACCAGCAAAGCCGGGTCCACCACCGAGCCCAAAGCCACCCCCAGCTGCACCACCAAAACCAAATCCACTTGCGGCTCCACCTCCATAGCCAAAGCCACCTCCAACTCTGCCCCCATATCCGCCACTGATGGCACAGCTGCCCCCTCCGATGGAGATCCTCTTGGAGCCACCCAGGCCATAGAGGCTCCTGCTGCCAAAGCCGGCTCCTCCACACACTCCACCGAAGCCACCACTGCCCCTGGAGCGGGACACGGAGACGCTGCTGAAGCCAGAGCGGCAGACCCCTGGGACTCTGGCTGAGCTGGCACTAAAGCCACGGTGGCCGATGCTTTGGCTCCTCATGGTGGATTTGCTAGACATGGTTCCTGAAGAGGAGAAGACTGAAGAAAGTGTGAGAGGCTGGAGGGTAGAGCTGAGAGGAGCAG
>NW_027818129.1:0-276 GCF_054177405.1 Leptonychotes weddellii | reverse complement strand
TTTTTTTAAGTGTGTCATAAATATGATTTTGTACTTTTTCTTTCTTTTGGGGGGCAAAAGATAAATAATGTAAGACAAAAAAAAATACTAAATAAAATTTTGAATTCTCTCCAACCAGACAATTAACAACTGCTATGAACATTTGGTGTATTATTGAAACTAGGTAAATATTTTGGGGTTATCTGTTCTCTAAAGAGACATAACATTCTTTCTTTTTGCTAAGATCCAAAGAATCTCTTATTCTCTCTCTCTGAAAAAAAAAAAATGGTGAAAATC
>NW_027818128.1:0-276 GCF_054177405.1 Leptonychotes weddellii | reverse complement strand
GATACAGGATTTACTTCGTTCTTTTTCCCCCTTGTAGACAGTTGCTCTCAGGATATGAAAAAAAAAAAAAAGAAAAAAAAAAAAAACCTCTTTTATGCCTGAGCTTAGGTCTAGATCAAGGAATGAATCACCACAGACACTGCAGTTTTCTAGGGCCTCATGGTGCCACTGGGCATAGCTGGGTCATGTCATTTGGCTTCTATTTTACTAATCAGTGAACAGTCTCAAACAGTAGTACAACTTGCAGCTCAGATTAGCACTTTGCCCTCATCTTTC
>NW_027818127.1:0-276 GCF_054177405.1 Leptonychotes weddellii | reverse complement strand
TTTTTTTTTTTTTTGAGGTAATTGTAAATGTACATGCAGTTGTAGGAAATAATAGAGAGAGATCTTGTGTAGCCTTTACCCAGTTTCCCCAGCGGTAACGTCTCTTGCAAAACTATACTACAACATCACAGCCAGGATAGTGGCAATGATGCGGTCAAGATACAGCACAGCTCCACCACCACAAGGGTCCTGCATGGTGGCCTTTACCAGTCACATCCACCTGCCTCCCACCCTAACCCCTAGCAACCATTAATCTGTTATTTTCTTTTTTTTTTT
>NW_027818126.1:0-276 GCF_054177405.1 Leptonychotes weddellii | reverse complement strand
GAGTGCAATTAGTGTACAGTTTGGCAGAGAGTAAATAATAAATATTAAATATAAGGAAGATGATGATTCATTTCTCGACTTTCAAAACAGAAAGAAGCAAGCCTCCATTTATTATATTCTTATGTCCATCGGTAAATTCAAGATGTACAAAAGCACCAGCACTGAAAAACACGTTCTCTCCATCCACTATCACACCGCAGTGAAAAAGTCGGGGAACATTCCTAAGTGTAATTAGCTTGCAGGAATACATAAAAACACATGTGTGGAAAAGATGCT
>NW_027818125.1:0-276 GCF_054177405.1 Leptonychotes weddellii | reverse complement strand
CGAGTGCTCACGGGAATCTGCGTCCCTCCGGATGCTGGGGAGTCCGGCAAAGTGCAGCAATAAAGGGACAAAGGACCTGTGCGGCTTCCCACCTTTTCTCTGTGTACCTGCAGGAGAGAATGTGCTTCTGGATTCTTTCCCTTCTCTCTTTCTCTGTCTCTCTCTGTCTCTGTCTCTGTCTCTCTCTCTCTCTCTCTCTCTCACACACACACACACACACACACACACACACACACACACACCCCTCCTGACTCACCTGCAGGAGAGAATGTGCTT
>NW_027818124.1:0-276 GCF_054177405.1 Leptonychotes weddellii | reverse complement strand
TAAGGGGCAGAGGGAGAGGGAGAACAGACTCCCTCTGAGCAGGGAGCTGGCGGTGGGCTCCATCCCAGGACCTTGATATCATAACCTAGCCAAAGGCAGATGCTTAACCAACTGAGCTATCCAGGCACCCCTTGAACTAATTGTATGTGTGTGCTTTTACATATATATGAAAAGATAATAATTAAAAGGAAAAAAAAAAACTGGTAAGAGTTACCACACACAAGTTTAAAATATTTGAATGTTTTATCTCAAAATTACAACAAAGAATTATCTGGC
>NW_027818123.1:0-276 GCF_054177405.1 Leptonychotes weddellii | reverse complement strand
GGAGGTAGAAGGGGCGCCTGGGTGGCTCAGTTGGTTAAGCGACTGCCTTCGGCTCAGGTCATGATCCCAGGGTCCTGGGATCGAGCCCCGCATCGGGCTCCCTGCTTGGCGGGAAGCCTGCTTCTCCCTCTCCCACTCCCCCTGCTTGTGTTCCTTCTCTCGCTGTCTCTCTCTCTGTCAAATAAATAAATAAAATCTTAAAAAAAAAAAAAGGAGGTAGTAAATAAGGAGCCCATTATTTTCACAGAATTTTAACTTATCCAAGAAATATCTGTT
>NW_027818122.1:0-276 GCF_054177405.1 Leptonychotes weddellii | reverse complement strand
CGGTCTGTTGTATCTAATGCACGTGATTGCAGCACACAGGAGAAGATTCTATGCAGAGGGAAAGAACATGGGCTCCAGAGTCAGACAGCCTGGGTTCAAATCCTGCTCCAGGTTACTCCTGTGTAAAAGGTGGATAATCACACCTACCTACAAGCTATTACATAAAGTGTTTTTAACTTAGGAAATGACCAATAGAAATTAACCAAAGACTTGTTTTTCTTTATGAATATTTTGAAAACTGGCCTGTTTTTGTTTTCATCCTGCTGTGCTTTGTCT
>NW_027818121.1:0-276 GCF_054177405.1 Leptonychotes weddellii | reverse complement strand
ATGATATCTGTCCTCTTCTGAAGTAACCCCCAAGCATCTGTACTTCTCAAATCATCTGTTCTTTGTTTGTTTGTTTGTTTTTTTATAAATATAGCTGTTCTTTATCTATTCAATAAACTTTTACTAGGCATTGGGAATCCCCAAATAAATATGACTTGGTCCTTGTCCTCTCAGAACTCACTGTATGAAGAGGAAACAGGTATACATTTGAGAATCTCCTGAAAGTTGCAGACTCTCTCCCTAGATAAACATATGTATACACTTAAGCCAAGCACT
>NW_027818120.1:0-276 GCF_054177405.1 Leptonychotes weddellii | reverse complement strand
TCAGGCTCCATGCTTAACGAGGAGCCTGCTTCTCCCTCTGCCCCTCCCCCTGCTCGTGCTCTCTCTCTCTCTCTCTCACAAATAAATAAAATCTTTAAAAAAAAGGTTACTAATAAAACCCATATATCTAAATTTTGCAAGTCTATGTAGTAATTCTTTTTTCTCCAGTTCATAATAGTCTAAACCTGTATCTTAATTGATTGTGAAGCATAAAATTTCTTTACCCATTTTCCTTCTTCAAGTATGTCTGAGAATTCATAAATATTGCAAAAATCT
>NW_027818119.1:0-2646 GCF_054177405.1 Leptonychotes weddellii | reverse complement strand
GGCTAAGCAGGGGGTGGAACCCTCACTGGGACAGTGTGGTCTCAGGACCCTTGGGGTCACAGAAAGACCAGGGGTGCCTGAGTGCAGCAGAGCTCCCAGGGATCAGAGTGGGGAAGCCGGCTGCAGAGACAGAGCCGAGGCAAGGGCTCTCAGCTCAGGGTTGCTATAAACCATGATCCGTGGCACAGTCAGGCCACTGCTCCTCCAGCAGGGACCCAACAAGTGGCAGGTACGGGGAGACTCCCCTTCCTCCCCCGGAGGAGCGGCACGGGAGCACACCGCAGGGATCTGCAGGGTTTGGAGACTCCACATGGGGCCGTGTGCCAGAGATAGAAACGCTCGGTCACAGGCCGGGTGAGCACGGAGTATGGCCGGAGACCGGGGAGACAGGAGTGACTGGACTGCTTTTCTCTGGGGACTCACTGAGGAGTGGGGCCCCAAGTTCTTGGCTCTTCCAGGGCAGAGATTGGGTGGCCGCCATTTCACTCTCATCCTGCAAAGCTGTACGGAAAGCTTGCAGGGAACAAAAGCTCCTGAGAGCAAACCCAAGCAGATTACTTAGCCTGGCCCCTGGCAAGGGTGGGGCAATTCCGCCTCAGGCAAAGACATCTGGGAACCACGGCAACAGACCCCTCCCCAAGAAGATCAGCAAGAACGGCCAGCCAAGACCAAGTTTACCAATCAATGAGAACAGCAGAACGCCAGCACTAGGGGAATACAGCACATAGAATTCATGGCTTTTTTTCCCATGATTCTTTAGCCTTTTGAAGTTAATTTTTTTAATTTTCTTTTTTTTCTTTTTCTATTTTTTTTTAATTTTTCTTTTTCCCTTTTTCGACCAACATCTTATCAATCCCTTTTTTAAAAATCTTTTTTATTTTTCATTTTTAGAGTCATATTCTATCCCTTCATTGTAGTCAACCTTATTTTTGGTATATATATAAGTTGTTCTCTCTTTAAAATTTTGGGACAGTTTCTTCTAACAGACCCAAATATACCTTAAATCTCTAGCGTATGGCATTGTTCTAGTTTCCTGCCTGATCACATTCTCTCCCTTTTTTTTTCTTAATTTCTCTTCTTTCTTTTTTCAACCAACTTCTTATCTTATCCATTCCTTTTATAAAATCTTTTATAATTTTCATCTTTACAGTCATATTCCGTCCCTTCATCGTATTTGCCCTTATTTTTGTACATATATAAGTTTTTCTTTCTTTAAAATTTTGGGAGGCAGTTTCTTCTAACAGGCCAAAATATGCCCAAAATCTAGTATGTAGCACTGATCTATTCACCAGCCTGATCATATTTGATCATATTCTTTTTTCTTTTTCTTTTTTCTTTCTTTCCCTTTCTTTTCCCCCAGTTTCGGGGCTCTTCTGATTTGTTTAGTGTATATTTTTCTGGGGTCGTTGTTACCCTTTTAGCATTTTGTTCTCTCATTCATCTATTCTCCTCTGGACAAAATGACAAGACGGAAAAACTCACCTCAAAACAAAAGAACAAGAGGCAGTACCGACTGCCAGGGACCTAATCAATACGGACATTAGTAAGATATCAAAACTAGAGTTCAGAATGACGATTATAAAGATTCTAGCTGGGCTTGAAAAAAGCATGTAAGATACTAGAGAAACCCTTTTTGGAGAAATAAAAGAACTAAAATCTAACCAAGCTGAAATCAAAAGGCTATTAATGAGATGCAATAAAAAATGGAGGCTCTAACTGCTAGGGTAAATGAGGCAGAAGAGAGAATTAGTGATATAGAAGACCAAATGATGGAGACTAAAGAAGCTGAGAAAAAGAGAGATAAACAACTACAGGATCATGAGGGCAGAATTTGAGAGATAAGTGATACCAAAGATGAAACAATATTAGAATAATTGGGATCCCAGAAGAAGAAGAAAGAGAGAGAGGAGCAGAAGGTGTATTGGAGCAAATTATAGCAGAGAACTTCCTTAATTTTGGGAAGGAAACAGGCATCAAAATCCAGGCGGCACAGAGAAACCCCCTCAAAATCAATAAAAATAGGTCAACAGCCCAACATCTAATAGTAAAACTTAGAAATCTCAGAGACAAAGAGAAAATCCCGAAAGCAGCTCGGGACAAGAGATCTGTAACCTACAATGGTAGGAACATTAGATTGGCAACAGACCTATCCAGAGACCTGGCAGGCCAGAAAGGACTGGCATGATATATTAAGGGCACTAAATGAGAAAAATATGCAGCCAAGAATACTATATCCAGCTAGGCTGTCATTGAAAATAGAAGGAGAGATAAACAGCTTCCAGGACAAATAAAAACTAAAAGAATTTGCAAACACCAAACCAGTCCTCTGAGAAATACTGAAAGGGGTCCTCTAAGCAAAGAGAGAGCCTAAAAGTAACAGACCAAAAAGGAACAGAGACAGTATACAGTAACAGTCACCTTACAGGCAGTACAATGGCACTAAATTCATATCTTTCAATAGTTACCCTGAATGTAAATGGGCTAAATGCCCCAATCAAAAGACACAGGGTATCAGATTGGATAAAAAAACAAGACCCATCGATATGATGCCTGCAAGAGATTCATTTTAGACCCAAAGACACCCCCAGATTGAAAGTGAGGGGGTGGAAAACCATGTACCATGCTAATGGACACCAAAAGAAAGCT
>NW_027818118.1:0-276 GCF_054177405.1 Leptonychotes weddellii | reverse complement strand
GTCCTCACAAAAACAGACTCATAATGGATGAAGGACCTAAATGTGAGACAGGAATCCACCAAAATCCGAGAGCAGAACACAGGCAGCAACCTCTTTGACCTCAGTCACAGCAACTTCTTCCTAGACACATCGTCAAAGGCAAGGGAAACAAGGGCAAAAATGAACTATTGGGACTTCATCAAGATAAAAAGCTTTTGCAAAGCAAAGGAAACAGTCCACAAAACCAAAAGACAACTGACAGAATGGGAGAAGGTATTTGCAAATGACATATCAGAT
>NW_027818117.1:0-276 GCF_054177405.1 Leptonychotes weddellii | reverse complement strand
TGGGTCCCCAACACTGTGATGGTGCCCACCCGGGTCCAGCTCCCAGCTCCCAGCCCTCAACACCAACCAACCATGAGGCTGGCTCTGACCTTGACCGTGTTCTCCACCGACCACGCGCGCCCCTGAGCGCGGCACCAGAGCCCCTCCATCCCGTCCCACTGGAGCCTGCGTCTCGGAGCACCTCTCCCATCCTGGAAGCGGTCAGTCCTCTGCTTGGGCGCCGCCGAGGGCCGCCTGCAGGCATGGGGAGGCGGCAGGGGGGCCAACAGGGCCGCC
>NW_027818116.1:0-276 GCF_054177405.1 Leptonychotes weddellii | reverse complement strand
CCCGCGCGGGGCCCCTGAGCCGCAGCGCAGAGGGCGCCTCATCTTCTCCTCTCCTCCGCCCAGGTTTCGAGAACTCGTCGTTGCTCACGTGTAACTGCCGGGCCCCCGGGGGGAGGGGCGGGCGCCCGCGGACCACGTGGGGAGGGTCCCGGGGTCCCCTGGTCCCCCTGCGGCGCGACCCCCGACGCGCGCCCTTCCCCGTCCCCGAAGGGGAGCCCCTTCCCTTCGCGCAGGAGGGCAGGGTCCTGCCGCTCAGCCGCGTGTCCGTCTGTCCGT
>NW_027818115.1:0-276 GCF_054177405.1 Leptonychotes weddellii | reverse complement strand
TCTAATCCCTGTACTAAGAGTTTTTACATACATTTTCTCATTTTATCCTTACTAGACCCTATGTGAAGTATGCATTATTTTTTTTTTTTTAAAGATTTTATTTATTTATTTGAGACAGAGAGAATGAGAGACAGAGAGCATGAGAGGGAGGAGGGTCAGAGGGAGAAGCAGACTCCCTGCCGAGCAGGGAGCCCGATGCGGGACTCGATCCTGGGACTCCAGGATCATGACCTGAGCCGAAGGCAGTCGCCCAACCAACTGAGCCACCCAGGCGCC
>NW_027818114.1:0-276 GCF_054177405.1 Leptonychotes weddellii | reverse complement strand
GTGTGTGTGTGTGTGTGTAGTAAAACATACATAACATAAAATTTACCATTTTCACCAGTTTGGTGACATTCAGTACATTCACGTTGTTGTGCAACCAGCACCGCCGTCCAGCTCTAGAACTTTCTATCTTCTCATACGGAAACCAGCACCGCCGTCCAGCTCTAGAACTTTCTACCTTCTCATATACGGAAACCAGCACCGCCGTCCAGCTCTAGAACTTTCTACCTTCTCATATACGGAAACCAGCACCGCCGTCCAGCTCTAGAACTTTCTACC
>NW_027818113.1:0-276 GCF_054177405.1 Leptonychotes weddellii | reverse complement strand
TTGTGCACGAACAATGAATCATGGAACACTTCATCTAGAACTAATGATGTAATGTATGGGGATTAACATAAGAATAAAAAAAAAAAAAAAAGAAAAAAAAAATCTGTCTACCTCTTCAAGTCTGTGGTAAATGGGAATGACTCTGAACCAGGAAGGTACCGTCTGTTTGCCCGCACCCAAGATGGCTCTGTGGACGCGTCTGCTTGTCTAAGGTGATGGCGCTGCTGTTGGGGCCTGGGGGGGCCAACCTCCGCCTTGGCTCCCAGCGCACACCTG
>NW_027818112.1:0-276 GCF_054177405.1 Leptonychotes weddellii | reverse complement strand
TTTATATAAGTAGAGACAGATAGTGTCTAGGGTTAAAGAGGTAGAATCAGTAGGACTTAGTGACAGATTATACAGGCAGGAAGAGAGAGAAGAAAGGAAGGAGGTGGACTCCCAGGTTTTTATTATTCTAATAGTAGCAATAGTATTCTGATAGTAGCAATGATGAACTGCAAGTCCAATGGCAGCAATGCTGGTGTTGTCAGTGCCCATATATTAATTATACTGACCCCAGGATACAGCCATCTTAACTCCTGTTCATTTTCATAACTTGGTTTT
>NW_027818111.1:0-276 GCF_054177405.1 Leptonychotes weddellii | reverse complement strand
GCCCACTCCACTACCCACTGCTCATGAGGCCCCAGGTCTGCCTGGGCTTGGCCATGACTTCATGGCTTGGAAGGCTGCTGGTCTCAGTGGCTAAGACGACATGCATTGCCAGCCTGTCCTACTGTGGCCCCAATATCCTCAACCAATTTTTCTGTGATGTCTCCCCTCTGCTCAACCTGTCCTGCACCCATGTGGCCCTGACCGAGCTGGTGGACTTCATCTCTGCCATCGTCACCTTCTGTGGAACACTGTTGGTAGCACTGGCCTCCTACTCAG
>NW_027818110.1:0-276 GCF_054177405.1 Leptonychotes weddellii | reverse complement strand
TTCTGCATGGAGCACTGGGTGTTATGCACAAACAATGAATCATGGAACACTTCATCTAAAACTAATGATGTAATGTATGGGGAGTAACATAAGAATAAAAAAAAAAAAAAAAGATTTGGGCCAGGAATGAGGCCCAGCATTACTTCTGTCTTCATCTACTGATCAGAATCACAGAATAACATACCTCGATTCAGGGCATGGTGCCACAGACCTCAGCCCTTGATGGAAGGTATATCTAAGGATTTGGGGCCATCTTTAATCCCCCGAGATCCATTT
>NW_027818109.1:0-276 GCF_054177405.1 Leptonychotes weddellii | reverse complement strand
TTCCTGACAACCAGACCAGGCCAAAATCCCCTTACACTTGCAAGTCAAGACACTGTCTGGCAGTATAGTGCTCATCAGAGTTGGTGATAGAGATATATGATAGATAGATAGGTAAATATAGATAGATAGATAGATGATAGATAGATAGATGATAGATAGATGATAGATAGATAGAAAGATGATAGATAGATAGATAGATGATAGATAGATAGATGATAGATAGATAGATAGATAGATGATAGATAGATAGATAAATAGATAGATAGATAGATGATA
>NW_027818108.1:0-2647 GCF_054177405.1 Leptonychotes weddellii | reverse complement strand
ACAACTCAGCATGTACTTTGGATTGAGTTTCACTGGATACCAGTGAGAACAGATACTGAGGTATGCCAGTTACACCCCCACATTTTCTACCACCTACTCTACCTCTTCACCTGAAATCCCAGGACTTTAGATATGAGTAAATGGTCAAGGGTAGTCATTCTAAGATGGCTTAATTAAGAATCCCGAATCCAGCTGGAGTGAGAGTTCATACTCAAAATTAAGCAATACAACAGAAGAATAAAGTTATATTTTCCTCTTGGAGTTAGTGAACTAAGACTATAATAATTTACATCACTTGTTTATACAGTGGCAAGCCAAATTTCTTTGTGTATGTCTACTATAGAACCTTTATTTCAAATTATATCTAAAACCAGAACAGAGAGACTGCAATATTAATATCAGAAGAAAAAAAAACCCAAAAAGCTTTACAATAATTTTCAGAAGTATCATACCCATATCTTAGATTCACTGTTAGCCCTAGTCTAAGCAAAGAGAAGATGGTAGCTATTTTTTAAATTTGGCAAATATTTTAAATTCACAATATATGAAGAATTCAGAAATCATGTTCTTCTTTGTACTCAATCTCCTACTTTTGCTTCTACCTCTATATGGCTGTGGGAAAATGCAGCAATAAAGGGTTGTTGTCATGGTTTTCTGTTTCTTTATCACTGCTTTCTTTTCCTCCTTAGTAGTTTTTATTTCTCCTGTATTCTTATGCATCATCCTTATCTTACTTCATGCTCACTCAGTTTCTCTGTTTCTTTTTTCTCCCTCCTCAGAAATCAATAGGTTATACATAAAAATATAGCACAGAACAAAACTGATTTAGATACAAATTCACTGATGTTTTTGAAAAACTAAATAAAGCTTTCCACTCACATTAATTACTTTAAATAATGATTAAAATATTATGAACAAATTGTTTCCAAAAAATTAAAATGTCAAAAAATATGAAAGACACTTGATCTTACTCATAATTTAAAAAGCAAACCAAAGAAATATGTTATTTTTTGTATACAAGACTTGAAAAGTTTTAAATTTGTTGAAGTTGTACACTTAAAATAACCTAAAATATTATTTCTCAATTATACTTCAGCAGAGTTGAAAACAGTTGATGAGACCCAGTTCAAGTTAAGTAAGGGGTGGAGAAAAAGACACACTGTTGGTAGAAGTGCAAATTGATGCAATGGTTTTGGCAATATCTAGCCAAATTATTAAAAATGTACAAATTCCTAGATTTAGTAACTCCAGGTCTAAGAATTTACCTCTAAGATGTATTTGTAAATTAGTGACAAGGTATGTGAAAAAATATTACATTATTTTTATGGCAAAACTAGAGACAACTCTATTGTTCTCCACGAGGGGACTGGGTTGAATAAAATACTTGGTGGCTATTATAAAGATCAGATATGTGTTGATATTTAAAGCTTTCCATCTTTATTATTAAGATATTTGCATGATATGACACTTTCTGTGTAACACAAAGAATACATCTCTATACCTATAATTGAATAAATAGAAATCTAAATAATGTGAAGATAGACATACAGAATGAAATGTGGATGACATTAGATGCTGTTATAGGACAATAATTTTTTGGAAAGATATATAAAAATTGATAACAGCTGTTAACTTCGGTGAAAAATACAGAGGGCTAGGACAAAGAAGGTCTGGTTTTAATTTTGTGATTTTATAAACTAGTTAAGCTTTCTTGACAAGTTTACATGTTTTTTTTTTTCTTCTTATTAAAAGCAGTTGTCTGGGCTGGGACATTAATAGACACTCATTTTTCTTTTATACTTTTCTATATCAAAAGAGACCACATAAGAAGCACCTGGGCACCTGGGTGGCTTAGTCGGTTAAACATCTGCCTCTTGATCTCAGCTTAGGTCTTGATCTCAGGGTCATGAGTTCAAGCCCCATGGGAAAAAAAAAAAAAAGAGAGACCACATAAAATATTATATAAAAATGAAAAAATAACCAATATCTACCTAATTTCTCTTGTACTTTAAAGTATACGTCTTTGGGGCACCTGGGTGGCTCAGTCTGCCTTCGGCTCAGGTCGTGATCTCAGGGTCCTGGAATTGAGCCCCGCATCAGGCTCCCTGCTCAGTGGGGAGCCTGCTTCTCCCTGCTTCTCCCTCTCCCTCTGTGCTGTCTCTCTCTCTCTGTCAAATAAATAAATAAAATCTTTTTTAAAAAAATAAAGTATAAGTTTTTAAACAGTAAAATCTGTAGTACAGTCTCCTTTGGGGCCCTGCCTTTACTTAGCATGGTAATGAAACTAACTTTTTATGGTTTTCAATGCTCTCCTTTTCATCACTCTTCTAGATTCTTTTATTACCAGCTATTTTATAGATTCTCTGTTCCATTCTGACTTGGAGTTGCCCAAACACTTATATCAAATACATGCCTAATATTTACATGGTATTACTGTTAGCTGGAACTATCTAATGTACATTGAAACATTGGTAATTGATAAATTTTTATGTATCCTTCTTCCAAAAGTACTTGCATTTTAAAGACAAAAATTATTAACAGTGCATATCCTCTGTTATGGTAGAATTTCAAGTATGATTTATATATTGAAAGGATATATGTGTTTTAGAGAAAGTTCATTTTTCTCTGAAATGGGGTCATATAAGAA
>NW_027818107.1:0-276 GCF_054177405.1 Leptonychotes weddellii | reverse complement strand
GCAAATAATGAATCATGGAACACTACATCAAAAACTAATGATGTAATGTATGGTGATTAACATAACATAATAAAAAGAAGTCTATACAACCAATATAAATACAATTCAGATTGAACAGAGGACTCCAATTTATGAGAAGGTGGCATATGATGCCAAAATAAGTGTGACCATCTTGGAAGGGCACTTACTCAAAAATTGAAGGGATCTATGGAAGCTTTCTACAGAAGCTGGGGGTTTCAGCTGGTCCCTGAAGAATGGATAATATGGAAACAGGGG
>NW_027818106.1:0-276 GCF_054177405.1 Leptonychotes weddellii | reverse complement strand
TTTCTTCGATCTCCTGTTGAGTTTGTAGGTGTTCAGAATGGTTTGATCCCTATCCAGCTGAATTCCTGAGAGGAGACGAAATCCAGGTCTCCTACTCCTCCGCCATCTTGCTCCGCCCCCCTCCTTGACGTGATTTCATTCATTCACTCACTCGCTTGGTAAGTACTTACCGAGTGTTTACTACGTGCCAGGCCCTACCAGCCTCTCCCGCATTTTCCATTCAACGACCGCCATGTAAACTTCCGTGCCCTTTCTCAACCAAACAGCTCGCTCGCT
>NW_027818105.1:0-276 GCF_054177405.1 Leptonychotes weddellii | reverse complement strand
GACCCTCCTCCCTCTCATGCTCTCTGTCTCTCATTCTCTCTGTCTCAAATAAATAAATAAAATCTTTAAAAAAAAAAAAGAAGTACTTGGTCAGAGCCTAACTCCTGGCTGTGTGCATGAGCCTAAAATGCTGTGAATTTGGGTCAAAGTCCCAGCGAAATAAGCAGCGTACTCATTCTCACCCACGCAGTGAGGTCAGCGAGCCCACGGAAACACAATGGTTTTCTAAGATTCTCACGGTCCACTTGGTAGAGGTAAAATGAGCAAAGGTGGAAG
>NW_027818104.1:0-276 GCF_054177405.1 Leptonychotes weddellii | reverse complement strand
GGTGTTATGCACAAACAATGAATCATGGAACACTACATCAAAAACTAATGACGTAATGTATGGTGATTAACATAACTAATAAAATAAAATAAAATAAAATAAAATAAAATAAATAAATAAAGCTGATGGGAAATAGTGTTTCCCAAGCTGGACGCCTAGATGTTGTACAAGTATACTGCTATTTAAAGACTTTAACTACTCCTTAGTCACTTAAATCTAACTACCAGGAACCATTAGTTCTTTCATCTCAAAATTAGACATTTTGGAAGTTTCAAG
>NW_027818103.1:0-276 GCF_054177405.1 Leptonychotes weddellii | reverse complement strand
ATCTTTGTTATCCTTAACTTTTAAAAATACATGGCTAGGGACGCCTGCGTGGCTCAGCTGGTTAAGCATCTGCCTTTGGCTCAGGTCATGATCCCGGGGTCCTGGGATCGAGCCCCGCATCGGGCTCCCTGCTCGGCAGGAAGCCTGCTTCTCCCTCTCCCCCTCCCCCTGCTTGTGTTCCCTCTCTCGATGTGTCTCTGTCAAATAAATAAATAAATCTTTAAAAAAAAATTCTTTAGAAAGCAAATAATCCTAATTTTTTTTTCTTTTTTTTTT
>NW_027818102.1:0-276 GCF_054177405.1 Leptonychotes weddellii | reverse complement strand
TGAAGGCTGGGGGTTAGTATCACTCTAAGACAGAAGCTGAGCTTTTTAATATCTTTTATTGAGGTGGTTGTTTGTTTATCTGAATTTGATAATGTTGTCAACTGGCTGCTGAAGGGGTGGAAGGGCTCGACTCCACCACGTGGCAGTTTGTCTCCTCCCACTTCTCCATGGCCACCCCAGCCCACTGGAGCTGAGGGCACGTGGGCACGCTTTCCTGTGATGGGGTTGGAGAGTGGAGGGCAGGGTCTCTTTCTAGTGTAGAAATAATCTCATGTT
>NW_027818101.1:0-276 GCF_054177405.1 Leptonychotes weddellii | reverse complement strand
TGCCTCCATATATAAGGAACCTCCTCTCCCAAGTGGCTCTCAGGATAGCTTCTTTTTCTCTAAAATTTGCAAGCTTTACTATTATATATCAGGGTATTGATCTATTTTTATTGATTTTGGGAGGGGTCCTCTGCCTCTTGGACATAAATGCTTGTTTCCTTCCCCAGATTAGGGAAATTCTCAGCTATGAGAATTATATCTACTACATACATACCTATGAGAATCAAATATGCCTTCTGGCACCCCACCCCCTCAGGCACCCCAATAATTCTAACT
>NW_027818100.1:0-276 GCF_054177405.1 Leptonychotes weddellii | reverse complement strand
GGCAGGACCACCAGGCTGTAGTTCAAGCCAGAATATTAATCTCCAGGAAAACAGGTTGATAAAAGCAAGGCTGGGTCTTCCCATTACACAGACTAGAGTTAACAGGCAAGGGACTGACACATAGAACAGCATAGGGATCTGGTTACCAGACCTGAGAGTCACCACATTCAATTTAGCATCACAGCCTCAATCTTAGGCATCATCTGCAAGCAAAGCCTGTCTGGCAATATAACTAGAAGTTTACCCAGGATCTCCTTAAGCCCTTCCTTACCAACT
>NW_027818099.1:0-276 GCF_054177405.1 Leptonychotes weddellii | reverse complement strand
TTGCTCCTCTGTGACTGTGAAAGCTAATTTGTGAGTTTTCTGCAACTCAGTATTTCTTTTTCTGCTGACTTTGAGATTGGAGCAAGGAGAGGTAGACATAGGTCCTCCCTGTTCTCCCAGCTTCAGAGTCACATCTCTCTGAGAATAGCAACTACCTCCTCCAGAGGCAGGGAGGCTGCCTCCACCAGCTCAGCTAGGGTGCTGGGCCTCCTCAGCTCTGTCACTGACTTCTAGTAACGCCATTTCACCTCCTTGTCCCTGGGGGATGGTAAGATC
>NW_027818098.1:0-276 GCF_054177405.1 Leptonychotes weddellii | reverse complement strand
CTGATTTAGGATGGCTTTCAGACATCATGCCCTCTCTTTAGTGATTCTGAGATCATAGAGCCTCAGAGCACCCTTGCGACAAGCACCCATTTTCACCCAGGAAACTGGAAGGTGGGTTCAATTAGTGTCGGGTCAGGCAGGAAAGGCCTCCCGTCCCCTGAGAGGGGCCCTCGATCCTGCAGGTGCCTGAGGTCGGGCTCCACGCTGGGCCCTGCGTGCCGGCTGTCATTCATGGAGTCGTCTCTCGGCCGGCTCTCTCCTGGCTTCCGTGTCCAT
>NW_027818097.1:0-2647 GCF_054177405.1 Leptonychotes weddellii | reverse complement strand
GTCTGCAGCGCGCGAGGCTGTCACTCACCAGCCGTGTAGGATCCCCACGTCCAGGCACCCTCCTGCCTCCATTTATCCTCCAATATCTGCCCACAGAATCACGGCTCTCCACTTCATACCTCAAAACCAACTGCCTGCGATATTCTGTTTTTAGAGATCCAGATCTTCTTACATCTCAGGCTGGTTTCATGGGTGCTCAGAGTGGTCTGGTAGATATCCAGCTCAATTCCGGGGACCAGTTGAAATAGGGTCCCCTACTCCTCCACCATCTTTCCCCCCTCCCACTTATATGTTCTCTTGAAAACAATTCCCAGTCCACACACTCTGAAAGCAGCTAGAATTCAAGCAGAAAAACACCACTGTCCTATTGCAATATCAAATATGGAGTTCAGGGCTGCCAGAGACATTAGAAGTTGAGAAAGGAAATCTTGAAGAGGAAGGAGAAGACTACCACAGAAGAAAGACCCCACAAATCTCATATACACCATCCCCATATACTTGGCTTACCCATGAACTGTGCAGGGAGAGAACTAAGGGAGCAACACAATAAAGGCTAAAAAATCTAAGCAAAACTTTAGCTTCTTCACACCACAGGGGAGGAAAAGATTGAAATTTAATCTCATTAAGTTAGAAGCATTTGGCCTTTTCCATTGAAATCCCAGAAGGGCTATAATGTAGGAAAAATATGTCCCAACGATAAGATAAGCTCTAAGATTAAAAGGAAATCTGAAAAATTTACACTTTAATTGCAAAATGTAGCCTCCACATGTACAAAATGATGCATTGTAACTGCATGCTAGAACAAAGTAAGCACTATTTAGAATAGAATAACAGAATCAAAAAATGCCTGTCATATCATCAGTAATTTCCACTATACAACATAAAATTATTATGTATGGGGACACTTAGCAAAAATGTAACAGTTAAGAGAAAAAGTAGTCACTAGGAAATTATGTTAGAATTAACAGACTGTGACTACGGCAACAATTTAGAATACGGTAATATGAACTTAAAGGAAAAGGTGATCACAATGAGTGAATAGATGTGGTATTTCAGCAAAGAAGTGGGAGCTATGCAAAAAGCCAGTGGAAATAGAATGTCAGAGAAAGTACAGTATTTAAAATTCAAAACTTAATGAATTAAGCTTAACAGCAAATTAGAGATGGAAAAAGAAAAAATCAGTCAGTATGAAGAGTAATGAACAGAAATTATCTACTTTGAAGATAAAAAAGGATTTGGGGGGAGGAGCAAGATGGCAGAGGAGTAGGAGACCTAAATTTCGTCTGGTCCCAGGAATTCAGCTGGATAGGGATCAAACCATTCTGAACACCTATGAACTCAACAGGAGATCGAAGAAAACAATAGCAACAACTCTCTAAACAGAAAAGCAACCACTTTCTGGAAGGTAGGACGTGCAGAGAAGTGAATCTGAGACGATATTCGGGAGGATAGACGGTGGGGAAGGGGGCCTCCATCGGCCACTTCTGGCAAGTGATAGAGCCGCGGAGCATAAAATCAGAACTTTTAGAAGTTGGCTCCGCTGAGGGACGTCGCTTCAGTGGCTAAGCAGGGGTGCAACCCTCGCTGGGACAATGTGGTCTCGGGACCCTCGGGGTCACAGAAAGACCGGGGGTGCCTGAGTGCGGCAGAGCTCCCAGGAATGGGAGTGGGGAAGCCGGCTGCAGAGATGGAGCCAAGGTACGGGCTCTCAGCTTGGGGTTGCCATAAACTGTGATCCGCGGCACAGTTGGACCACTGCTCTTCCAGCAGGGACCCAACAAGTGGCAGATCTAGGGAGACACTCCTTCCTCCCCTGGGAGGAGCAGCGCGGGAGCGCACCACAGGGATCTGCTGGGTTTGGAGACTCCACACGGGGTTGGGTGCCGGAGATAGAAACGCTCGATCACAGGCGGGGTGAGCATGGAGTGAGGCCGGAGACTGGGGAGACAGGAGTGATTGACTGCTTTTCTCTGGGGGTGCACTGAGGAGCAGGGCCCTGAGTTCTCGGCTCCTCTGGGGCGGAGATTGGGAGGCCACCATTTTCACTCTTGTCCTCCAAAGCTGAACAGAAAGCTTGCAGGGAACAAAATCTCCTGAGAGCAAACCCCAGAAGATTACTTAGCCCGGACCGGCCACGGTGGGGCAATTCCGCCTCTGGCAAAGACATTTGGGAACCATAGCAACAGGCCCCTCCCCCAGATCAGCGAGAACAGCCAGCCAAGACCAAATTTACCCCCATCAATGAGAACGGCCGAACTCCAGAGCTAGGGGAATACTGCACATAGAACCATGGCTTTTTCCCATGATTCTTTAGTCTTTCAAAGTTAATTTTTAAAATTTTCTTTATTTTTTCTTTTTCTATTTTTTTTTGAATTTTTTTCTTTCCTTTTTCTTTTTTTTTTTATAATTATGTTATGTTAATCATCATACCTTACATCATTAGTTTTTGATGTAGTGTTCCATGATTCAGTGTTTGCTTATAACACCCAGTGCTCCATGCAGAACGTGCCCTCTTTAATACCCATCCCCAGGCTAACCTATCTTCCTACCCCCCTCCCCTCTAGAACCCTCAGTTTTTTTTCAGAGTTCATTGTCTCTCATGGTTCATCTCCCCCTCTGATTTCCCCCCCTTCATTCTTCCCCTCCT
>NW_027818096.1:0-276 GCF_054177405.1 Leptonychotes weddellii | reverse complement strand
TAGAACTCTCACTCAGAGGGAGGGGCCAATAGAACCAATTTGACAATCCCTCACTAGTTGGGAACTCTGGTGGATGGCTTCAGGTTCCTTCAGCAGTTGCTTTGGGTGCTGTTTAGAACACACAGGCCATGCTTTTACTGTACTAACCAAGTACTTTAAGGGCCATCTGGCATCCTTAGCAATATGCCATTTTATTGAGGCACTATGGTGGCCATTCTTTCTAGGCACCCAACCTGCTGTACCTACTGAAGGGTCAGTAGCTCATGCTAGACACCT
>NW_027818095.1:0-276 GCF_054177405.1 Leptonychotes weddellii | reverse complement strand
GGAAAGAAGGGTCCAGTGAGGACAAAGGATGGGGAGGCACACTCTGGGAAGGGGGTCTGGGGCTGTAGCCACCCCTGCAGGTCAGGGACGTGGGCAGCAACAGAACCGCCCCTGGTCCCCTCCGCTTGGGCTGCATCCAGGCTGGGGGTTCACTGCGCTCTCCCTGGCCGGTACACAGCAGTGCTCCCACTTATCTGGGGAAGGAAGGAGCTCCATCAGCACACGAACCCCCAAGCCAGCAAGACGGTGCTGGACGAGAACGCTCACAGCCCCAGG
>NW_027818094.1:0-276 GCF_054177405.1 Leptonychotes weddellii | reverse complement strand
TTGGTTTGGCCTTTGCTCTGAGGCTGTGTCATAATAGCAATCCCTTTGATTTACTAATAAGCACTGTAATTTTCCTCTAAATATTGTTTGCAAACTGGTTAGTATTTTCCTGGCCTAATCACGTTCATGGAGTACCTTATCAAATGCAACTAGTAGCAATCAGCTCACACATTTTCTGCCTTCTAAGATACCACAGCTGATATTTTACCAAATAATTTCCTACTGTATAATATAGATCATTATTTTCCATCCTCTTGTAACTTTCTTCATTGCCCA
>NW_027818093.1:0-276 GCF_054177405.1 Leptonychotes weddellii | reverse complement strand
ACACCTCTGTTTGATATCAAACTGTACTCATTCACTCTTTTAGTTTCTTAGAAAGGTCTAAAAATCTCTGGGATCCTGCGACCTTCGCCCACCACCTCCTCCTCACAGGAGTGCCTCATGCATTGGCCTGAGGTCCTCAGAGCCTGAGCTGTAGTTCAGGTCCCCTCACCTTGCTTGTTTTCCTGCCTCCAGGCCCTGCCCCATCCAAGACATTCTCCACATAGCTCTCTCTTTCTAAATCACAGTCTTTACTATCACCCTTCAGGGGGCCACATT
>NW_027818092.1:0-276 GCF_054177405.1 Leptonychotes weddellii | reverse complement strand
AAAAAAAAAAGATAGTCTTTTCAACAGATGATACTAGAACAGTTGAATATCCTTATAAAAAAGAACAAAAACAAAAACATGGACTTTGATCTATGCCAGCAAATAATACATACAAACAAAATGCATGCTAATATTAACTCCAAATGGATCATAGACATAATTGTGAAACCTAATACCAAAGCACTTTGAGAAGAAAATATAGGGCAAAATGTTTGAGACCCAAAAGCATGATCAACCTTCTGCATCAGTTAGGGGGTCAGGTTTTTTTTTTTTTTT
>NW_027818091.1:0-276 GCF_054177405.1 Leptonychotes weddellii | reverse complement strand
TATAATTTAAGAGACTGGTGAATTTAAAAGAATCACTAGTTTATGTTTTGGGTCATGTGGTGTGTAAAGATATAATATTGTGGCATCAACAACTGAAGAGGGTGAGCATGGACTATTAAAGGAGCAATTTTTGTATGATATTGAAGGTAAGCTGGTATAAACTCCAATTAGAGTGTTATAATTTTAGGGTGTCAAATGTATACTCCACGGCAATTACAACAAAGTAAATAGCTAAAGAATAGACACAAAAGGAAAGGAGAGAGGAACTTAAATGTT
>NW_027818090.1:0-276 GCF_054177405.1 Leptonychotes weddellii | reverse complement strand
ATGTGTATTATATACTGTATCCTTACACTTCAGTAAGCTAGAGAAGAGAAAATTAAGAAAATCATAAGGAATCATACATTGACAGTACTGTACTGAATCAACTCTGCATAGGGGCAGGCCTGCCCAGTTCAAACCTGTCTTGTCCAAGGGTCAACTGCAATTCAAATGTCTTTTATTTATTTATTTATTTATTTATTTACTTATTTACTTATTTATTTTTTATTCTTATGTTAATCCCCATATATTACATCATTAGTTTTAGATGTAGTGTTCCAT
>NW_027818089.1:0-276 GCF_054177405.1 Leptonychotes weddellii | reverse complement strand
GCATGGCCCACAGTGGCTCACAGGTGATGTTGGTGAAAGCAGCAATTCTAATTTAATTGGTAGGCTGTGGGACCTGGGCAAGAATGTATTTTTTAATAGTTCCCTAAACCCTTCTCGTGTACAGTTAGGGTCAGAAATCACTGTATTAAAATATTTACCTTCTGCACCAAAAACATATAGCTTCCTTCTCCTTCCCCCAGCAGACTGGGGACACCTCACCTTCCCTCAGCAGACCTGGGGGACACCTCACCTTCCCCCAGCAGGCCTGGTGGACTC
>NW_027818088.1:0-276 GCF_054177405.1 Leptonychotes weddellii | reverse complement strand
GTCACGTGTGTTTTGCCATAATTAAATATACATGTGTCCTGCTCCTCAGAGAGTGACTCGCATTAAGTCCAAGCCATGGGCACAATGTGTGGAAATGGCCTCTCTCCCCGGCTGTTTAGAAATACGTGCCTAACTGAACTTCTGTGGAGACTGGCTTGAAGACTAGATTGCATTATGGTAGACTCTGCGTCTGGCCACACTGAGAAAAGATTCAGGAAAACTGGAATTAGCCTGTTGCAAAAATGTAAAGAAAGTGAGGTTGGTCTTTCCCTCCTC
>NW_027818087.1:0-276 GCF_054177405.1 Leptonychotes weddellii | reverse complement strand
ATTTTGTTTTGGGGGCGCCTGGGTGGCTCAGTCGGTTAAGCAACTGCCTTCGGCTCAGGTCATGATCCTGGAGTCCTGGGATCGAGTCCCGCATCGGGCTCCCTGCTCAGCAGGGGGTCTGCTTCTCCCTCTGACCCTCCTCCCTCTCACGCTCTCTGTCTCTCATTCTCTCTCTCGCAAATAAATAAATAAAATCTTTTAAAAAAATAAATAAATAAAATGATTTTGTTTTGTTAAGATCAAGCATTTATTTTTAAATGAATCAGATTTCATATT
>NW_027818086.1:0-2647 GCF_054177405.1 Leptonychotes weddellii | reverse complement strand
ATGGTGAGCGCTGTGAATTGTGCAAGACTATTGAATCACAGATCTGTACCTCTGAAACAAGTAATCCATTATACGTTAAAAAAAAAAGAAGAAGAAGAAGAAGATAGCAGGAGGGGAAGAATGAAGGGGGGATATCGGAGGGAGAGATGAACCATGAGAAAAGATGGACTCTGAAAAACAAACTGAGGGTTCTGGAGGGGAGGGGAGTGGGGGGATGGGTTAGTCTGGTGATGGGTATTTAAAGAGGGCACGTTCTGCATGGAGCACTGGGTGTTATACGCAAATAATGAATCATGGAACACCACATCAAAAACTAATGATGTAATGTATGGTGATTAACATAACATAATTAAAAAAAGGATTAACAAACACTAAAAATAAAATAGAATAAGAGAATAGAGAGAATGAGGGAGAAGTAATACTTGCAAAAAATGGTTGAAAATTTTACAGAATTTATGTAAGGCATGAATCTTCAGAATTAAGGAGTATAATGAATCTCAAATAGGATTAATAAAATGGGATCTACACTTTAAATGATTGTGGTGAAACCAGAGAACAGCGAAAACAAACATAAGATCTTCAAGGCAGCCAGAGAAAAAGGTTAGAATAACTACAAAAGAAAGCTAGGCTACAGAAAAAATTTTGACACAAAAATAGAGGCCAGAAGACAGAGATGTATTTAAATAAAAACACTGAAATAAAATAATGGTCACCCTGGAATTGTATGCCAGCGTCTTTCAAGAATGAGGGAGGAGCGCCTGGGTGGCTCAGTCAGTTGAGCTTCCGACTCTTGGTTTCGGCTCATACCATGATCTTAGCATCCCAAGATTGAGCCCTGCGTCTGGCTCCGGGGTCATCACAGAGTCTGCTTGAGATTCTTTCTCCTTCCCTCTCCCTCCCACCCATTCCTTCCCCAGCTTGTGCGCACTCTCGTTCTCTCTAAAATAAATAAATAAATACATACACACATACATACATACATAAAATCTTAAAAAAAAAAAAAGAAAGAAAGAAAACAAGGGAAAATGACGAACTTTTGTGACCAAAAGAAGTGAATGGCCTATAAACCCTCACTAAAGGATGAACTTCAGAGGGAGGGAAAATGAGTTGGAAGAAGAAATAGTGAGCAAATAAATAAGTATATATACATAGGTGACTAAAAGAAAAGATGAAATAGTAACTGCAATGTCAAGCAGGATAGAACAATACAGAAACAGTATGCTGGAAACAGTTACACATAAGGTTAAGCACAGTTAAAGTAAACAAATGTTCTATTGTTCAGGCAAGGGTAAAGGCATTGAGTTACTTTATCACTGGCTAAGTATTTATTTAACAGATATCAAAAATTGAAATGGAGTAAGGTAAAAGGGATGAAATGTTTTAAAATCACCCAAAGAATAAAAGAGAGAAACAGAGAGAGAGAGAAACAGAGAGAGGGAGAAATGGAGGGAAGCCTACAAAAGCTGAAAAATTTTTAAAAGTGCAAAACACCATGACACCATAAATCCATACATAAAATGAATAACAATAATAAATGCAATAAATGTAAATTACTAAGATTATTAATTTAAGGAAAGTTTATCAGACTGGGCTAAATATCAAGTGATTACTCCTAAAACATAAGACCATAGAAATATTGAACATAAAAGGACAGAATAAAATACATATGGCAGATTCTAACCAGAAGTTGGGAAAGCTGTATTCATAGTAGGCAAAATAAACTTGAGGAGGAAAGAGTTACTAGAGATTAATAGGGCCAGTGCACAATGATAAAATTAGTTGAGGAGAAAAAGCAATTCTAAACCTATGCTGGAATGTCCCACAGCCAATGAACCCAGCACCCTGGGACGCCCCAGTGGCCCATAGCTGTGCCATTCAGTACTGATGAATGTGTATCTTGATAGTATTTTAAAGCAATATTTGCAATAATTCAAAACCTTACCACAGCTAAAATTATACTTGGACATTATTGGCATGACTTCCTTTATAAATGGCTAAAATTTGAGCACTATTATGTTGGCACTTTGATCATACTTATAGCCCTTGCACTGAAGAGTTCTCCACACTGACTACACCATGGAGCACCTGCCCTTGACCTCCAGCTTAATCACTTCAGCTAGTTTTTTACCACTTTAGATATGATTGTTTTAAATCACCAATGACCTTGTTTGTACGGTGTGTGTACATGTTAATACTCAAAATATTGATTGTTAAATTTAATTTGCTTTTAGTTTTTACATTCTTCCTAACATTCACACTAGTTACAACTGAGAAATGCATCCTTATTTTCACTGGCTTTGTTAATTTTGTTATTTACTATTAGAAGTTACAAAGTATAATATAGGTCAAATTTCCTTATTTTTACTTCTTTTTTTTTCTGCTTTCACCTTTTTTTAAAATTTAATTTTATTATGTTAATCACCAAAGTGAATCATTAGTTTTTGATGTAGTGTTCCATGATTCATTGTTTGCATATAACACCCAGTGCTCCATTCAGTATGTGCCCTCTTTAATACCCATCACCAGGCCAACCCATCGCCCCAACCCCTCCCCTCCAGAACCTCCAGCTTGTTTCTCAAAGTCCATAGTCTCATGGTTCATCTCCCCCTCTGATTCCCCCCCCTTCATTTTTCCCTTCCTACTATCT
>NW_027818085.1:0-276 GCF_054177405.1 Leptonychotes weddellii | reverse complement strand
TGCCTGCCCAAGGGCCCTCCGATATCCACCAAACACCGGCCTGTTTCAAACTCCTACTCTGTGTCCTGCCTGGTTCGAAGAGCCAGAGGGTGGAGTCCAGAAGGAGGAAGAGAATGAGCCCTGCCCACGTGATGTCTGATTCTAGCTCGAGAGGCAGGTACGTCTGCGTACCGAGCACAACCTTTTTTTTTTTTTTTTTTAAAGATTTTATTTATTTATTTGAGAGAGAGAGTCAGAGAGAGAGAGAGAGCACAAGAGGGAGGAGCGGGAGAGGGA
>NW_027818084.1:0-276 GCF_054177405.1 Leptonychotes weddellii | reverse complement strand
TATATACAGAATATTCAGCTCAACAGCACAGAATACACATTCTTCTCAAGCACAAGCATAACTTTCTCCAAAATAGATTGCATGTTAGATCACAAAACAAGTCTTAACAAATTTAAGAAGATTGAGGGCCACCTGGGTGGCTTAGTCAGTTGAGCCTTAGCCTGAGATCAAGCTCCATGTTGGGCTCCCTGCTCAGTGGAGAGCTTGCTTCTCCCTCTCCCCCACGCTCATGCACTCTCTCACTGTCTCTCTCTCTCAAATAAATAAATAAAATCT
>NW_027818083.1:0-276 GCF_054177405.1 Leptonychotes weddellii | reverse complement strand
TCCTCTGCTCTGTAAGGCCACTGTTGCCCCCAGGAGCTGTTTGAAGCCCCTTTCCTGGATCGTGAGCTGAGGGTGCTCCCCCGGCAGGGCAGGATCCCAATGCCTCATGATCTAGAGAGCTTGTCTGTCCCCACTTGTTATTTGTGCGGTGTTCTCAGAGGCGTGATGTTGAGAGACCTCAGCTCCGCTGACACATTCCTGCCTTTCTTCTCCGTTTACCGTCTTCTTCTCTACCAGATCCTTTGTACTCTTTCTTACATTGCTCTTTGGGTGTTT
>NW_027818082.1:0-276 GCF_054177405.1 Leptonychotes weddellii | reverse complement strand
TTGAATGCACAGGTGGCTGCTGCAGGAGCTGAGATTTTTCCATGTTACTCAATAAGCAGCCCTGTTTTCACAGAAAGGGGGGGGGTAGGAGGAGTCTCCAATTTCCCTGAAAATGATGTTACAAATAGCTAAAGCTTCACTGAATGCGGTTCTCAAGAGGAACACAACATTCACCTTCCTGACATGACAAACCCCCAGCTGATGAGGCCGCGCGTGTCCGGATGGCTGGCAGACCCATCTCCTGTGCCTCCTTCTGCAGCCTGTTGCGCCCACCTC
>NW_027818081.1:0-276 GCF_054177405.1 Leptonychotes weddellii | reverse complement strand
AGTCAGACCCTGACACTCGGGGCATAGCCATGCTCATTTGTTTCAAGAGCAAATTCCCGTGGGTTCAGAATTGTTCACATTTAGGGCTCAACTCATGCATCCAACTCTTGTGGTGTTATATATATCTGTGTTTAGACAGTAGATTAGAAAGAAACAGTTGGAGTACAACAATTGTAAGAACAGAAACAGAATTTAGTTATTTAATTATGTCCTTCAATGTGACCACTGGGAGTTTTTATGTGTTTAAATATAAAACAGTGAAACAGTGCAAGCTGT
>NW_027818080.1:0-276 GCF_054177405.1 Leptonychotes weddellii | reverse complement strand
TGCAAAGAAAAGAAATCACATAACAAGGCTAGACACAAAAGTTGAGCTATCTCCAGGGGACTTGTTGAGAACTACTTCTTTTCATCTTGAATGCATGTAACAAATAAACTACAGTCTGTGTGGTTCTTTTTAACTGTTCACCTTGATTAGTTAAAAGAAAGGTGTACGTGTTGGGGGGACTAGCTCAACCTGTTTTTTTTTTTACTATTTTTTTTATTCTTATGTTAATCCCCATACATTACATCATTAGTTTTAGATGTAGTGTTCCATGATTCA
>NW_027818079.1:0-276 GCF_054177405.1 Leptonychotes weddellii | reverse complement strand
TATAGGTCTTTTCAACTTTGAACACCATGATGATTTTTAATTGATCTTTTAAAAATGTAACTTGCATTTGTTTTTCTTTTTTTTTTTTTTTAAAGATTTTATTTATTTATTTGAGACAGAGAGAATGAGAGAGACAGCACATGAGAGGGGGGAGGGTCAGAGGGAGAAGCAGGCTCCCTGCCAAGCAGGGAGCCCGATGTGGGACTCGATCCAGGGACTCCAAGATCATGACCTGAGCCGAAGGCAGTCGCTTAACCAACTGAGCCACCCAGGCGC
>NW_027818078.1:0-276 GCF_054177405.1 Leptonychotes weddellii | reverse complement strand
GACCTGGCCCCAAGCTACACAGCGAGGGAATGCACAGTGGAGACAAAACGAGCAGGCCGTGGGGCAGACACCTAACTCCAGCGTGCCGCGGACCACACGACAGGAGCATGACGGGGGCAGGGAAGGGGGGCAGCGAGTTAAAATTCTACCTCGGTTTCCCCTCCTCCCAGCCCTCCAGGTCTCTGGCTCGTAAACAGCACTGTCGCTAACGTGGCCAGTGAGCTGGGCCTCTGACCCCTGGCCCGTGCTTCCAAAATAGCCGGGCACCCACACCTG
>NW_027818077.1:0-276 GCF_054177405.1 Leptonychotes weddellii | reverse complement strand
TGCAGACGCGTCCTTGGCGGCGGCGGGCCGGCAGCCTGGCGGGCCGTGTGGTGCTGCTCCTGGGCCTCCTTGTCCTGACCATCCTAGCCCTGGGGGAGGCTCTGCTCCGCGGACTCGGCCTTTCCTGTGGCCACGGGGGCAGGCGGGGCTTTCTCCAGCGTGACCCGCGAGATCCGAGCTCGCCTGCAAGGGCCCTCCCGTCTCTCTTATTAGTGATGCATGCAGGTCCTCCTGGAGCGACGCCCAGACGGCCATGGGCGCGCAGGGCCTAGCCAG
>NW_027818076.1:0-276 GCF_054177405.1 Leptonychotes weddellii | reverse complement strand
GGGGGCAGAGGGTTGGGAACGGTTTTAGGTGAGCTGCAGGGGGAGAGAAGAGAAGAACGGAACCAAACGAGACGCTGCCCCCCCACCCCCCCCAGCCGCCGGGATGTCTGCGGGGGCGTCGTCGGTCCTTACACTTTCCAAAATCGCTCACCTCCTCCGAGGTCAGGGTTTTTTGGTGAGATTAGAAGAGCTCTCGCCTACAGTCTGTTATTTTTAGGGGAGGGTCTCTTGAGAAGCCCTCCCTACTAATTTAGGATGCCTTAAACTGAATTCTCC
>NW_027818075.1:0-276 GCF_054177405.1 Leptonychotes weddellii | reverse complement strand
CCTCTGCCTTGGCTGAGGTAGCCCCACCCCAGGGAGTCCTTCCCCTGCTTGCGTCTGGTTGACACCCTGGGGGCTCAGCTCTAGTCAAGCTCCCAGGTGTGGCACAGGGGCCGTTTTTGCCTCTCCCAGGCCCAAGGGTGCTAACCACCCTGCACTGGACTTGTCCCCTCCCCAGCACCTGCGCCGACACCTGCCACACGTGTAGGTCATTTCACATTTTAGCCACGGGGGTGTGTGTGCAGTGTTCCTGCGGACGGACTCAGCGCAGCCCAGCTT
>NW_027818074.1:0-276 GCF_054177405.1 Leptonychotes weddellii | reverse complement strand
TATTTCTGCAGTAGTACAGATGTTATATAATAGTATATCATCACTAAAAGATACAGCTTCTAATTAGTCAGCTCTTTTATTATTAAAACAAATATGCTCTTAAAAAATACATTCTCTGCACAATGCTTCGTAAAAAAATGTTTCGTGGCAGTATGAGTCATTTTTTTTGCTATGTGTTAGGCAACTAAATGGTGATAAGTAGAATGAGTATTAGACTGATAACTTTGTCTTTTTTCTCTCTCTGAAAATTTCAGGAATGTAGAGCATGCTATTTTT
>NW_027818073.1:0-276 GCF_054177405.1 Leptonychotes weddellii | reverse complement strand
CAGAATGGTTTGATCCCTATCCAGCTGAATTCCTGAGAGGAGACGAAATCCAGGTCTCCTCCTCCGCCATCTTGTCCGCCCCCCTCAAATTATAATTTTTACCCCAACAATCATATGTGATTTAAAAGCTCATGAGAAAAAGGATAGTCTATTACATTTTCGCCTCTATTGTGCTCATTATGGTATTTGTTGTTTTCTGAAGTTCCAAGCCTTCTTCTGTTATAATTTCTTTTCTGTTTGGGCAATTTCCCTTAGCCACTCTTGAAGGGTAGGCCT
>NW_027818072.1:0-276 GCF_054177405.1 Leptonychotes weddellii | reverse complement strand
TTTTTGGGTGTTGAGTTTGAGAAGTTCTTTATAGATCTTGGATACCAGCCCAGGTGATTCTTTTATGCAACCAGTTTGAGAATCATTGGAGTGGTCCTAATTAATCTCTAAAGACTATGTATCTAAACTAGCTTAAAATTTTAAATATTGACTCCATAGTTTAAAATATATTGACAAAACTATAGAAAATTGTGGATTTCTCCAGTTAAGAACACAGATACATTAGTGTTTTATTCTTGGATATCATGAATTTTAGTATGTTAGGAGATATAGTTG
>NW_027818071.1:0-276 GCF_054177405.1 Leptonychotes weddellii | reverse complement strand
TTTTGCTGTGCAAAAGCTTTTTATCTTGATGAAGTCCCAATAGTTCATTTTTGCCCTTGCTTCCCTTGCCTTTGGCGAAGTTTCTAGGAAGAAGTTGCTTCGGCTGAGGTCGAAGAGGTGAAGATGCTCTTTTTTCTAGATCCATGCCATATCCTGCCATTGCCAGAGCAGAGGCCCGCTGACCCCTGCCTGCCCAGAGCATCCTTTCAGGTGTCTTCTGGAGCACAGACCACCTGAAAGCTGAGTCCAGACTCTTTTCCCTTACCACTGATTTGC
>NW_027818070.1:0-276 GCF_054177405.1 Leptonychotes weddellii | reverse complement strand
TGTAATATGAAATCTGATTCATTTAAAAATAAATGCTTGATCTTAACAAAACAAAATCATTTTATTTATTTTTTTTTAAAGATTTTATTTATTTATTTGCGAGAGAGAGAATGAGAGACAGAGAGCGTGAGAGGGAGGAGGGTCAGAGGGAGAAGCAGACCCCCTGCTGAGCAGGGAGCCCGATGCGGGACTCGATCCCAGGACTCCAGGATCATGACCTGAGCCGAAGGCAGTTGCTTAACCGACTGAGCCACCCAGGCGCCCCCAAAACAAAAT
>NW_027818069.1:0-276 GCF_054177405.1 Leptonychotes weddellii | reverse complement strand
TTCTCTCTCTCCCTCCCTCTCTTCCTCCCCCCACTCCCTTCCCCACATGCTCTATCTTTCTCTCTCCCGAAGAATGAAAATAAATAAATAAATAAATAAATAAATAAATAACAACTTGGTAGATGCTGTATCAGGGACATCAGAGATTAATCCATTTCAAACAGAACTCTACCATTAAAAATACTAAGACTTGTTGAGTGCTCATTATGTGCTAATCACTAAGGTAAATGCTTTAGAGACATTTTCTTATTGCATTTTTTTTTTAAGATTTATTTA
>NW_027818068.1:0-276 GCF_054177405.1 Leptonychotes weddellii | reverse complement strand
TTCTCCATGTACTATAAAACTCTTGGGAATCTGCTGACAGAATTTTCTTCTGTCACAGTTAAGTGCTCAACAGACTCTGGGTCCAAGGTCCTCCCAGGTCATGACTCTCTCCCAAAGGTGGTCCTGACTGTGAGCCAAGGAACCCCCATGAGGTTCATAGGCATGGAATGCTGGAATGAGCAGATCTTTACACACACACCCTGATGGATGGGCCCCAGACTGGGAGACAAGTCCCTTTGCTTCTCTTTCTTACGCTAGATGTCTGGGTCCAATCTG
>NW_027818067.1:0-276 GCF_054177405.1 Leptonychotes weddellii | reverse complement strand
TGGTCGAACTTTCCATTCTAGTGTACATTCAGAATTTATTCCTTTCTGAAAGTTGTGCCAGCTTCCTCTCTTCAATCCCAAATTTTGCTTCTTCCAATTACCAGGGACTATAAAGTCCAGCCTTCCTTCTTGGCCTCTTTGATTCTCCTTTATTCAGCTAAATATTGTTTTAAATTCTTAATTTGTATGTATAATACTTTACAGCAAACCCATGGTCGTGACATTTTCTTAATGATTTTTTTCTACTATAGAAATAATGCAGATAGGAAACTTGGG
>NW_027818066.1:0-276 GCF_054177405.1 Leptonychotes weddellii | reverse complement strand
TTCCATATCATGGCTATTGTGAATAATGCTGTATTGAACATGGGAGTGCAGATAATCTCTTTGAGACAGTGACTTCATTTCCTTTGGATATATACCCAGAACTTTTTTACAAAGTTGTAAAACAAAACAAAACAAATAATGCAATATATGTTAAGAAAAAAAGAAGAAGAAGGTAGCGGGAGGGGAAGAATGAAGCGGGAGAAATCGGAGGGGTAGACGAACCATGAGAGACGATGGACTCTGAAAAACAAACAGGGTTCTAGAGGGGAGGGGGGT
>NW_027818065.1:0-2647 GCF_054177405.1 Leptonychotes weddellii | reverse complement strand
CAAAACAAGGAGCAAAGGGAAAAAAAGAGAGTGAGACAAATCAAGAAACAGACTCTTAATTACAGAAAACAAACTGATGGTTACTAGAGTGGAGGAGCATGGGGGCATAGTTTAAATAGATGATGGGGATTAAGGATGAGCACTGGGTGATGTATGGAATTGTTGAATCACTATATTGTACACCTGAAACAATGTAACAATATATGTTAGCTGGAATTTATATAGAAACTTTAAAAGCCATATAAAAGAATAATCCAATACTGAAAGCCAAGAGAAAATAACTTTAAAGAATAGTAAATTTAATGTAATAAATTTAAACAAATTTATTAAATTTAAAGAGAGCAGAGATCAAGCAATAGAATACCTTTAAACTTTCTCCACATTAAGCAATAGAATACCTTTGAACTTTCACCTGACACTTTACTTCTGAGATGCCCTTACTGTGAATGGGTTTTTAAAATTTATTTTTATAAGCGGGTCATGAACTCCATAATGCAAAGAGCTTCAGAGCTGCAAGGTGTAATAAGCAGTAGGCGGCCCAGTTTTTAAAACCTTTTCAGGAAAAACAAAACTGAAACAGACAAGAAATCTTACCAGATATATTTAATTATTTTAAATATACAGATTGAGGATGAGAGTGCTCTTCACATTTCAATACTAATTGTAAAAGTTTAGGAAAGTTTATTAGATTCTTTTCCTTTGTTGAATGGTACAACTTTGTAGAAACAAAAAAAGATCATATCATAAAAATAGTTCTTTTGTTAGCAGTATGACAGTTTGACGCACCTGATAGCAATTTGTCATATAACTGTGTTCTTAATTCTTGCAAATTTAAGATAATTAATACCTTTGAGGTATGCATGCGCCTTTTGAAAAGAACAATTTTTATTTTCACATTAGAAATCCTAGAAAATAATTATAGCTTGTTCAGAATTTGGATCTTCTTATCTTCTAACCATCTAAAGAAATATTTTATTAAACCATGCTTTATTCTTACTTCATATTTTTTGTAGTATAGGTATAGAATTTATTACATTCTGGAAATGCTCACTAAAGAGCATTTTATCATGAACACATGGCAGATTCTAATGTAAGATGGCTCAATTTTTAAAGGTAAGAGAAACTTAAATGGGTTTATATATACCTTGATATATTTGAGAATATCCTTATTTGCATCCAAAAGAATAATCCATGATTTTGTCTGGTTGGGATTCCATATTCGACTCTTCTTCCTAGTTACAGATATTCATTTCAGCACAACTGATGAATACCTTATGTGTGTAAATGCATATAAACACATATATTGTTTTATAAAAAGTCTAAGTTAAAGTCAATGTTCCTAGTATGTTGCTAGGAATAAATATTGAAATGAATAAACTGTGCTCACAGTCTATAGGTTTGCAGAATCAGAAAAGAATCCCAGTCTCTCTGTAACAAAGAAGAGGCAGTTTAGACTTAAAGGAAGAAAGGAAGAAATTATTATGCTATTTACCTACAGCACACTCCCAGTTTTAGAATTCTTTGTATAATATTTTTGTTTGTAGAAGTTATTTGAGAAATATAATTCTGTTTTATTTTGGTGATTGGATAACAGAGGAAAGTAATGAGGGCAATTTGAAGAGTAATTGCCATTTGCTGGGATGATTTAAAGTCGTGTAAGTATCTCACATGTCTGTTTCACCTTTAAAGCAAACTACACAAAATAAAAGTAATGATAATAACTCTAATTTATTGAACACATATTATGTACACTGCCTTGCTAGGTATTTTGCATACAATAAATTTGCAAGGCATTCTCTCCATTTAACAAATGAAGAAACTGAGAGGAAATTGGCTAAATAACTTGCCCAAGGCTTACAGGAGACAGAATTTAGTTTATTTCAGCTTGACTTAAAGCTTCTGCTGTTTCCACTGTTTCATGCTACTTCTCTCAAAATCTCATTTTAAGTAGCTATTAACTCATGCCACTGAATAATGAAGAAAGTATGTCTTAACAAACTGGCTTTTAAACAAAGAAACATTTTTGAAAGAATGCTAAAGGATAATTAGAAATAAATTCCAGGGGCGCCTGGGTGGCTCAGTCATTAAGCATCTGCCTTCGGCTCAGGTCATGATCCCAGGGTCTGGGGATTGAGCCCCGCATCGGGCTCCCTGCTCAGTGGGAAGCCTGCTTCTCCCTCTCCCACTCCCCCTGCTTGTGTTCCCTCTCTCGCTGTGTCTCTCTCTGTCAAATAAATAAATAAAATCTTTAAAAAAAAAAAAGTAAATTCCACCATTCAATCTTATTTTTCTTAGGTCAAACAAAACTCTTCAGCAATTTGATCCCAATAATGTGCAAAGGCAAACACAAGTGAAAGCCATTGTTTGTCATTTAAACTCCTCAAATGGCCTGAGACAATACCAGTTTACCTTCCCCTCACTAGTGGATGTATTTAAAACCCTGTCAGAAAACGCATCAGAGGGGCGCCTGGGTGGCTCAGATGGTTAAGCGTCTGCCTTCGGCTCAGGTCATGATCCCAGGGTCCTGGGATCGAGTCCCACATCGGGCTCCCTGCTCGGCAGGAAGCCTGCTTCTCGCTCTCCCACTCCCCCTGCTTGTGTTCCTGCTCTCACTATCTCTCTCTCTGTCAAATAAATAAATAAAATT
>NW_027818064.1:0-276 GCF_054177405.1 Leptonychotes weddellii | reverse complement strand
CAACCATGGGTGGTGGCCTACTGTGGGAAAGGGAACTTGGGGCTTTGGGTGAGATGTCTGCACTCAAGCCCAGGTTGCATTATTCGTGAGCTTTGTGGGACTGAGCAAGATTCTTAACCTCTCCATGCCTCAGTTTCCTGATCTGTAAAATAGAAAGGTGATAGCTGCCTGCCTCTACTACATGAGAAACTAGATGGAACCAGTATCTTTGACAGTTTTGTGTACCTGTGGAGGTTACACATGGTCATTTCAGGCAGGTGGGCAAACTTGAGAGCT
>NW_027818063.1:0-276 GCF_054177405.1 Leptonychotes weddellii | reverse complement strand
AGAGAAGCAGACTCCCTGCTGAGTAGGGAGCCCGATGCGGGACTTGATCCTGGGACTCCAGGATCATGACCTGAGCCGAAGGCAGCCGCTTAACCAACTGAGCCACCCAGGCGCCCTCACTGTTGTCTTATTTTAAGAAATCGCCACAGCCACTCCCCACCTTCAGTAGCCACTACCCTGATCAGTCATCAGCCATCAACTGTAAGGCAAGACCCTACCAACAAAAAGATTATGACTTGTTTAAAGCCATAATCTTTCAACAGATTGATGGCTGTT
>NW_027818062.1:0-276 GCF_054177405.1 Leptonychotes weddellii | reverse complement strand
CTTCCACCTTTGCTCATTTTACCTCTACCAAGTGGACCGTGAGAATCTTAGAAAACCATTGTGTTTCCGTGGGCTCGCTGACCTCACTGCGTGGGTGAGAATGAGTACGCTGCTTATTTCGCTGGGACTTTGACCCAAATTCACAGCATTTTAGGCTCATGCACACAGCCAGGAGTTAGGCTCTGACCAAGTACTTCTTGTTGCCAGCCTCTAGAATCACGACTGGCCCATAGTGTACCTGGAATTAATGAAAAATGAATAAATGCATAGAGGAGT
>NW_027818061.1:0-276 GCF_054177405.1 Leptonychotes weddellii | reverse complement strand
ACAAACCTTCTCTTAGGGTTTATTCTGGCTAGCCTTTCTATTGACTTTGACTCTGAGGCTGTCCACTTGAGATTCTTGAGGTAATCTTAATGCTTAGTCTATTGTGCTCTGTATATTTTGATATTTCCTCTTCTTTTACCTTACATTTAAAATGTGAACACATTTCTATCTTAAATCCTAGTTTTTTAAAACTGTTCTCACTCTGTCAAGGATCTACTTCAATGTTAATCTCTGTATAGAAATTCATTAATTATGTTTTATATACACTAAGTTCTT
>NW_027818060.1:0-276 GCF_054177405.1 Leptonychotes weddellii | reverse complement strand
GCTCTCTCTCTTTCACTCTCTCTCAAGTAAATAAATAAATCTTTTTAAAAAGTCCATTGTATTTCTATATAATAGCAATGAGCCATTGGAAATTGAAATTTAAAACATACCATCATTAAAACAGCCCAAAAAATAGCCTAAAAAAATTTGTGCAATATCTGTACACCGAAAACTACTGAATTCTGATAAAAGAAATAAAGAGACCAACTAAATGTGGAGATATACTGTGCTTACAGATTGAAAGTCTCACGTCATGATCTGATTTTAAAAAAGAAT
>NW_027818059.1:0-276 GCF_054177405.1 Leptonychotes weddellii | reverse complement strand
TTTTAATTAAATAAAATAAGAAATGTACCTTCAGGTACAGAAACTGCAAGGTCACAGGGAGCCTGAACCACAGGGCAACTGCTGACCTCACCCTGGCCTGGCCTTCCAGGGCTATTCATTTCTATGGCTGAATTTTTGTTTTGTTTGTTTTCTAACAGAAAAAACACAAGCTGAATGGATGGACTTTTTTTTTTTTTTTTAAGATTTTATTTATTTTTTAGAGAGCGAGCGAGAGAGAAACAGCCTGAGAGGGGAGAGGGTCAGAGGGAGAAGCAG
>NW_027818058.1:0-276 GCF_054177405.1 Leptonychotes weddellii | reverse complement strand
CTCTCTCTCTCTTTCACTCTCTCTCAAGTAAATAAATAAATCTTTTTAAAAAGTCCATTGTATTTCTATATAATAGCATGAGCCATTGGAAATTGAAATTTAAAACATACCATCATTAAAACAGCCCAAAAAATAGCCTAAAAAAATTTGTGCAATATCTGTACACCGAAAACTACTGAATTCTGATAAAAGAAATAAAGAGACCAACTAAATGTGGAGATATACTGTGCTTACAGATTGAAAGTCTCACGTCATGATCTGATTTTAAAAAAGAAT
>NW_027818057.1:0-276 GCF_054177405.1 Leptonychotes weddellii | reverse complement strand
TCTCCCTCTCCCTCTGCCTGCCACTCTGCCTACTTGTGCTCTCTCTCTCTGTCAAATAAATAAAATCTTAAAAAAACCACAACAACTTTTGCCTAAGTATTGTTATATATTTGCTGTTGTCTTAACTGCTGACAAAGAGAGTAAATTGCAAAAAAAAAAAAAAAAAAAAAGAGGGGGCAACAAATTTCTTCCCAAACTGTATACATGCAATTTGCAATGTATCTTTGAAGTGTCTCCCGTCAGGAGATGGAGTACCCCTTACACTGGAATGGCCTT
>NW_027818056.1:0-276 GCF_054177405.1 Leptonychotes weddellii | reverse complement strand
GGCTAACATTACTTAACATTCAATTGTAATATAAAAATCCACTGGAAAGGGCGCCTGGGTGGCTCAGTCGGTTAAGCGTCTGCCTTCAGCTCAGGTCATGATCTCAGGGTCCTGGAATCAAGTCCTGCATTGGGCTCCCTGCTCAGTGGGGAGTCTGCTTCTCCCTCTGCTCCTCACCCCACTTGTTGTGCTCTCTCTCGCTCTCTCTCTCACTCACTCTCTCTCAAATACATAAATAAAATCTTTTTTAAAAAATCCACTGGGAAGTAATCTCTT
>NW_027818055.1:0-276 GCF_054177405.1 Leptonychotes weddellii | reverse complement strand
TTGTGTAACATGTTACTTTAATAGCAAAGCATGTGAAATTTATGCAGAGAGCCCATACAAAATAGTTATAGTAACATAGTAAATGATATAATTTAATCACATATCCATGTCATGTCCACAGATATTTATTTTGTTATCTGGAAATATGTTCTCTTTTTATTTTTTATTTTTGTTTGTTTTATTTTTTTTTTAATTTTTTTATTGTTATGTTAATCCCCATACATTACATCATTAGTTTTAGATGTAGTGTTCCATGATTCATTGTTTGTGCATAAC
>NW_027818054.1:0-2647 GCF_054177405.1 Leptonychotes weddellii | reverse complement strand
GAGCATGGAATGTTTTTCCATCTTTTTGCGTCATCTTCAATTTCTTTCATGAGTGTTCTGTAGTTCCTAGAGTATAGATTCTTTACCTCTTTGGTTAGGTTTATTCCAAGGTATCTTATGGTTTTTGGTGCTATTGTAAATGGAATTGTTTCTCTAATTTCTCTTTCTACAGTTGCATTATTAGTGTATAAGAAAGCAACTGATTTCTGTGCATTGGTTTTTTATACTACCACATTCCTGAATTGCTGTTTGAGTTCCAGTAATTTGGGGGTGGAGTATTTTGGGTTTTCCACATAAAATATCATGTCATCTGCAAAAAGAGAGAGTTTGACTTCTTCTTTGCCAATCTGAATAATTTTTTATTTCTTTTTGTTGTCTGATTGCTGTTGCTAGGACTTCTAGGACTATGTTGAACAATAGTGGCGAGAGTAAGCATCCTTGATGTGTTCCTGATCTTAAGGGAAAGGCTTTCAGCTTTTCCCCACTGAGGATGATATTCACTGTGGGTTTTTCAAAGATGGATTTTATGAACTTGAGGAATGTTCCCTCTATCCCTATATTCTGAAGAGTTTTAATCAGAAATGGATGCTGTATTGTGTCAAATGCTTTTTCTGCATCAATTGAGAGGAACATATGGTTTTTTCTCTCCTCTTATAAATGTCTTCTGTCACACTGATTGATTTGTGAATTTTGAACCACCTTGCATCCCGGGGATAAATCCCACTTGGTCATGGTGGATGATCCTTTTAATGTACTGTTGGATTCTATTAGCTAGGATTTTGTTGAGGATTTTGGAATCCATATTCATCAGGGATATCAGTCTGAAATTCTCCTTTTTTTTTTTTAAGATTTTATTTATTTATTTGACAGACAGAAACACAGTGAGAGAGGGATCACAAGCATGGGAAATGGGAGAGGGAGAAGCAGGCTTCCCACGGAGTAGGGAGCCCGATGTGGGGCTTGATCCCAGGACCCTGGGATCATGACCTGAGCTGAAGGCAGGTACTTAATGACTGAGCCACCCAGGAGCCCTGAAATTCTCCTTTTTGATGGGGTCTTTGTCTGGTTTGGGGATTAAGGTAATCTTGGCCTCATAGAATGAGTCTGGAAGCTTTCCTTCTGTCTCTATTTTTTGAAACAGCTTCAGGAGAATAGGTATTATTTCTTCTTTGAATGTTTGGTAGAATTCCCCAGGGAATCCATCAGGCCCTGGACTCTTGTTTTTTGGAAGGTTTTTGATCACTGCTTCAATCTCGTTACTGGTTATTGGCCTATTCAGGTTGTCAATTTCCTGTTTCAGTCTTGGCAGTTTATAGGTTTCCAGGAAGGGATCCATTTCATCCAGACTGCTCAGTTTATTGGCATATATTTGTTGATAATAATTTCTAATAATTGTTTCTATTTCTTTGGTGTTAGTCGTGACCTCTCCCCTTTCATTCATAATTTTATTAATTTGGGTCCTTTCTCTTTTCTTTTAGATAAGTCTGGCCAGTGGTTTGTCAATCTTATTAGTTCTTTCAAAGAACCAGCTTCTAGTTTTGTTCATCTGATCTACTGTGTTTCTGGTTTCTAATTCATTGTTCTCTGCTCTAATCTTAATTATTTCTCTTCTAATGAGTGGCTTAGGCATCGTTTGTTGCTTTTTCTCTAGTTCTTTAAGGTGTAGAGTTAGTTGGTGAATTTGGGATTTTTCTATTTTTTTGAGTGAGGCTTGGATAGCTATGTATTTCCCCCCTTAGAAACGCCTTTGCAGTATCCCATAGGTTTTGGACTGATGTGTTGTAGTTCTCATTGGTTTCCATGAATTGTTTAAGTTCTTTTTTGATTTCCTGGTTGACCCAAACATTCTTGAGCAGAGTGGTCTTTAGCTTCCAAGTGTTTGAATTTCTGCCAAATGTTTTTCTTGTGATTGAGTTCCAGTTTTAAAGCCTTGTGGTCTGATAATATACAGGAAATAATCTCAATCTTTTGGCATCAGTTGAGACCTGATTTGTGACCCAGTATGTGGTCTATTCTGGAGAAAGTTCCATGTGCACTCAAGAAGAATGAGTATTCTGTTGTTTTAGGGTGGAATGTTCTGTATATATCTATGAGGTCCATCTGGTCTAGTGTGTTATTCAAAGCTCTTGTTTCTTTGTTTTCTGCTTAGATGATCTGTCTATTGCTGAGAGTGAAGTATTGAGGTCTCCTACAGTTAATGTATTCTTATCAATATGACTCTTTATTTTGGTTAACAGTTAGCTTATGTAGATGGCTGCTCCCACGTTGGGGGTGTAGATATTTACAATTGTTAGATCTTCTTGTTGGATAGACCCTTTAAGAATGATACAGTGTCCTTCTGCATCTCTAACTACAGTCTTTAGTTTAAAATCTAATTTATCTGATATAAGAATTGCTACCCCAGCTTTCTTTTGAGGTCCGCTGGCATGGAAGATGGATCTCCATCCCTTCACTTTCAGCCTGGATGTACCTTTAGGTTCAAAATTAGTTTCTTGTACACAGCATATGGATGGGTCCTGTCTTTTTATTCAATCTGCAACCCTGTGCCATTTTATGGGAGCATTTAGGCCATTCACGTTGAGAGTGATTATTGAAAGATATGAATTAATTGTCATCATGTTGCCTGTGAAGATGTTGTTTTTATAGA
>NW_027818053.1:0-276 GCF_054177405.1 Leptonychotes weddellii | reverse complement strand
TGTTGTTGTTATTTTTAGCCTATTAATGCAATGTATTACATTAACTGATTTTCAAATGCTGAAACAGACTTGCATGTGTAGGTTAAATCCCACTTGGTGGTAGTATGTATGTAATTCTTTTCATGCTATTTTGGATTTGATTTGCTAATAATTTGTTGAGGATTTTGCATCTATGCTCAAGAGAGGTAAGTGGTCTGCAATTTTCTTTTCTTGTAGTGTTTTTTTCTTATTTTGGTATTAAGTCATGCTGGCCTCATAGAATGAGTTAGAAAGTAT
>NW_027818052.1:0-276 GCF_054177405.1 Leptonychotes weddellii | reverse complement strand
GGCTAACATTACTTAACATTCAATTGTAATATAAAAATCCACTGGAAAGGGCGCCTGGGTAGCTCAGTCGGTTAAGTGTCTGCCTTCAGCTCAGGTCATGATCTCAGGGTCCTGGAATCAAGTCCTGCATTGGGCTCCCTGCTCAGTGGGGAGTCTGCTTCTCCCTCTGCTCCTCACCCCACTTGTTGTGCTCTCTCTCTCTCTCTCACTCACTCTCTCTCAAATACATAAATAAAATCTTTTTTAAAAAATCCACTGGGAAGTAATCTCTTCAAT
>NW_027818051.1:0-276 GCF_054177405.1 Leptonychotes weddellii | reverse complement strand
TTTTAACATTATTTTACCCACTTTGGAGGGAATCCTCTGATCTGTTATTAAACACACTTCCTGACTTTTCAATGCAATGTATTAAATATACTTGACTTTTTCTTGACGGTTTGGGGGACATTTACTTAGGGGGACGGTGACAGCTTCCCTCCAGCTGTGTTTATGCCACCCTGTAGGAAGACGGGAGGTTTGGGGAACAGGAGTCACCAGTGGGAACAGGTGTTTAGGCCAAAGAATCCCAAAGAGGCTGGTGCTGCTGCCCGGATGGTGGACAGA
>NW_027818050.1:0-276 GCF_054177405.1 Leptonychotes weddellii | reverse complement strand
TATTTCATTTCTTAGCACATTTCTCATAGGTAATGCTACTAAATATTATAACCTTTAGTCTTTTAATTTTACCATTCCAAGATTTAAAGCCAGAACATATGACATTGATGTAGGCAAATTTAACAAAAACACATTTACAGTTTACTATTCATTTCAGAGAAAGAAAACTTAAAATTTATCATTTGTTTTTCTTTTTTTTGTTTTTATTTATTTATTTATTTTTATTCTTATGTTAATCCCCATACATTACATCATTAGTTTTAGATGTAGTGTTCC
>NW_027818049.1:0-276 GCF_054177405.1 Leptonychotes weddellii | reverse complement strand
CTTTGAATACTCTCTTCAGTTGAGATCCTCACTATATAATAACCCTGTCTTGAAGGGGAGGGGTGGTGGGGCACGCGAGGGCAGAGCCTTGGGGACAGTGGGGCTCGGGGTGGGAGCGGGCTTTGCACAGGGGAGCTTTAAAGACACCCATTTCCAGGGGCACCTGGGTGGCTCAGTCGTTAAGAGTCTGCCTTCGGCTCGGGTCATGATCCCAGGGTCCTGGGATCGAGCCCCACATCGGGCTCCCTGCTCCACGGGAAGCCTGCTTCTCCCTCT
>NW_027818048.1:0-276 GCF_054177405.1 Leptonychotes weddellii | reverse complement strand
CTCCCTCTCCCACTCCCCCTGCTTGTGTTCCCTCTCTCGCTATGTCTCTCTCCGTCAAATAAATAAATAAAATCTTTAAAAAAAAAAAAAACCTCACTGAGGAAATAATGATAAAGTTTTATAAATAAGGGTGGGAAAAATCAGGTGAAGAGTCCAAGAGGGAGACTCCTGGCAAAACATCCCAAACTGTATTTGTGCGGCGTGAGCCGTAAACTTGGCTCTGCACTTTCTAGCATCGAAACAAAAAGGGCCACAATCTCACTTACAAAATGTAGT
>NW_027818047.1:0-276 GCF_054177405.1 Leptonychotes weddellii | reverse complement strand
TAAATTTTCTCCATTATCAATAGCTTTTCTATTTTATTTTCATTTTCATTTTTATTGAATCCTTCCTTCTACCTCCTTTGTGTTTAATTTGATCTTCTTTTTGTAGCTTCTTAAGGTATAAACTTAGGGAATTTATTTTAGATTTCTAACATACTTTTCAAAAATAAGTATAAAATATTTTTAAGTTTCCCCTCTGTTTCCTTCTTTGGGTAATTTAAAAATTCATTGTTTTAATTCCCACGTATTTGGGGATTTTAGAGCTATTAAATTAGTTTT
>NW_027818046.1:0-276 GCF_054177405.1 Leptonychotes weddellii | reverse complement strand
GTTGAATGCACAGGTGGCTGCTGCAGGAGCTGAGATTTTTCCATGTTACTCAATAAGCAGCCCTGTTTTCACAGAAAGGGGGGGGTAGGAGGAGTCTCCAATTTCCCTGAAAATGATGTTACAAATAGCTAAAGCTTCACTGAATGCGGTTCTCAAGAGGAACACAACATTCACCTTCCTGACATGACAAACCCCCAGCAGATGAGGCCGCGCGTGTCCGGATGGCTGGCAGACCCATCTCCTGTGCCTCCTTCTGCAGCCTGTTGCGCCCACCTC
>NW_027818045.1:0-276 GCF_054177405.1 Leptonychotes weddellii | reverse complement strand
TGGGCGCCTGGGTGGCTCAGTTGGTTAAGCGACTGCCTTCGGCTCAGGTCATGATCCTCGAGTCCCGGGATCGAGTTCCGCATCGGGCTCCCTGCTCGGCAGGGAGTCTGCTTCTCCCTCTCCCACTCCCCGTTTGTGTTCCCTCTCTCGCTGTGTCTTTCTCTGTCAAATAAATAAATAAAATCTTTAAAAAAAAAAAATGGCTCACCTTCTAAGCCTCCTGATTTCTGATTTCTCCTTGGCTTCATTGCCAGTTAAATCCTCTCTTGCTAGATT
>NW_027818044.1:0-276 GCF_054177405.1 Leptonychotes weddellii | reverse complement strand
GGCCTCACTTTGGCAGACAACCTTCTCAGTGTGGAGACTACTGGAAAGAAAGCCGTGTTAGGGTACCAGGGTTCTAGTCCCAGACCTGGCAACTTCCAAGTTACTTCTCCAGGAAGCCGCAACCACTCTGAGGTCTGGGCCTCGACTTCCCCATCTAGAAAGGAGAGGTTATATTAGATCTTTCATAGAAAAAAAAAAAATCGGATACATGTTTTTAGTGGGGTCAGTTAAAATATTACCCAAGGAACTAAAAATGAATTTTAAGTGTTTGGAAGC
>NW_027818043.1:0-2647 GCF_054177405.1 Leptonychotes weddellii | reverse complement strand
GCCGAAGGCAGTCGCTTAACCAACTGAGCCACCCAGGCGCCCGGTTGTGGACATTTTTGGGTGGTCGTTCTTCTACCTTCTATAAGAGGGAAGCAGGAGGTGGCACGTTTGGTTGGATATCCAATGCTGACTTGCCCCAAATAGTTACAACCTGCTGGTAAGGCAAAGCTGAGTTCACTGTTCACCACAGTAAGGGAGACCACCATCTTGACAGAGTCCAAGTAGTGTTTCCGATGCTTAAGGCAAAGTTGGGACATTTATAAGATTCCAGGAGCTAAGCGGATTTTTCAAAGTGTGAGGAAACTTAGTTGGGTTTAGGGAAATATCAGGACATCACGGTTTAGGATTAGTGTGGACAGTAAGGTGAGGGTTTTGAGGCAGGACTCTCAAAAGAGTCTTGGAGAATAAACAAGTCCTGAGACTATCTATTGAAGAGTTGAATGGTTTGATGCTCATTTAGGTGGATTTTTCTGAGAAAATCCCTAAAGAAAAAGTTAGTAACTTGCACTTTCCCCTGCCAGGGCTTCTTAGAACAGGAAAGTCCTGAGCACAGTGGAATGGGAAAATCATGTTAGGGGGCACAGCTGAATGCTGAAATCATGTCAATGCAGACAGGAGACTACGTGGGTGTTGATGGTTTCTGCTCCTGAAGTTAATCTGAGGCCATGTCATAGAGGGCTTTAAATAATACTTGAAAGAATTTAAATTTTATTTGGATAAAAATTACATAACCAGAGTTTGTTTTGGGCAATGAACTTGACAGTAGATTGGAATGGAGGTAAGATCAAAGATCAAGAGGGCTATGAGGTGAATACTGAAGTAGTTCAGGGGAGACGGAGTGAGGACTTCCACTAGAGAGATTCCAGCACTTACTACCCATGTGCTCATTCATCCAGAAAATACTTGACTGGGTTTCATCTGTGTGGCAGGCAATGTTCTCCATGCTAAGGCACTTGGGGACCAGGGCAGGCAAGGACCTGTTTTTGTGGTGCTTACACAGAGCCCATGCGACACATACATGTGGGATGAGTAACTTCATATTTCTGCTCAAAAGCCTTCTGAGTCTAAGTTTCTGACTGTTTTAGGTCACAGTCTCACCAGTCTCCAAGTTGAAGTCCTCTGCTTTAGTTTCCAGCTGCTGCTGTAACCAATTACTACAAACTTAACAGCTTAAATCAACATAAATTTATTACCTTACAGTTCTGGTGGTCAGAAGTCCCCAAATCCAGGTATCCACAGGGCTGCATTCCTACTGGGAGCTGTGGTGGGGAATCTGTTCCTTTGCCTTCTCCAGCTTCTACAGGCCACCTGTGTTCCTTGGCCCGTCTCCCTCCTCCTTCAATGGCATAGCATACCATCTTGATCTCTCTCTGACCTCTGCTTCCATTGTGATATTTCCTTTTCTGAGTCAGACACTCTTGGTTTCCTCTTATAAAGACCCTTGTGATTACATTTAGGGTCCAACTGGATAATCCAGGATCCTCTCCCCATCTCAAGGTTATTAACATAATCACATCTACAAAGTCCCTTCTGCCATGTAAGGTAACATTCACAGCTTTGGGGGATTCAGCCTTGGACACCCTTGGATTATTCCACCTATCACACCTCCTTACTCTTATTCCACCGGTTCCTCTTCTTTTCTATCCTCATTGAAAGTTTCCACTCTAGCCATGCTGGTTTTCTCACCATCCTGCCCTACGCTCATCCTGGCTTCCAGAATTCTCTAATGTTCTAACTCTTCTCCTGACTCTTCCAAGCTCTCAGAATTTTTAGGGCCTCTTGAAGCCCACCTTCTCTGGGAAGGCTCCCTTGAAACTGGCAGCCCACCCCTTCCTCTTCCTCAGACCCCCACATCCATTATAACATGGACGGGATCCTGTTAGCTATTTTTTATGTCTTTGTCTTATCTCTTTGAGGGCAGAGACTGAGCCTCAGCCATTGTTGGTTGGATTAAATAAATTTAAGAGCAATGCATCATTTTTCCCAGAGAAGAGTGATGAGGAATTCATATAATGTCAGTAGCCAAACCAACAAACACATACAGTGTGGAAACTGAGAGCAACAGTCTGCTCCCTCGTTGCACGGAATGAGTGGGAATGAGATGCAGCATGCCAATGGGCTTGGATCGGCGCTCAACAAAGCCCTGGATGCTAAGGTGGGCTATAGATCTCTGTTTGGCTGCCTTTAGGAACAAAGAACAGACCACCCCTCCAGGATCATCTGGGGGAAACCAAGTTTAAAATCAGGGAATGAACTCAACAGCCCTTTTGGTTTCCTTCTGCTCTGGGAAGCTAGTGCAAATCAGGTCCAGAGTGCGCATCATGGTACTCCTTTCATTCCCTGCTTCCTTCTTTTCCCAGCAGTGGTCTTTCAGGACCAGTTTTGAACTGCACAGCCAATCAGGAAAACACTGAAAAATAAGTTACTCAAAAGCACCTTGCTTGGCAGTATCTACCTATACTTCCCAGAAACTAGATGCAGGAGTCAGTATAAAACACTAGCTGCTCCATCAAAAGGAATGAGATCTTGCCATTTGCAACGACGTGGATGGAACTGGAGGGTATTATGTTGAGTGAAATAAGTCAAAAAGAGAAAGACATGTATCATATGATTTCACTGATATGAGGAATTCTTAATTGCAGGAAAC
>NW_027818042.1:0-276 GCF_054177405.1 Leptonychotes weddellii | reverse complement strand
TGACAACATTGCAGAAAACAAGCCAACTTTTGAAAAGATTACTTGACCAGCCTTTATAGCAATGGTTTCAAGTGTGGGCTGTTGAAACACATTATCATCTTTCCTTGATGTGGATGTAACTACCTTCTTCTCTTTCATCCTCCCCTCAAGTGTTTTATTTTTATTTATTTATTTTTATATTTGAGAGAGAGAGAGAGAGTGCAAGAGCAAGTGGGGGGCAGGGGCCGAGGGGAGGGAGAGGGAAACTCAAGCAGACTCCATGCTGAGCATGAAGCC
>NW_027818041.1:0-276 GCF_054177405.1 Leptonychotes weddellii | reverse complement strand
TCTCCCTCTCCCTCTGCCTGCCACTCTGCCTACTTGTGCTCTCTCTCTCTGTCAAATAAATAAAATCTTAAAAAAAACACAACAACTTTTGCCTAAGTATTGTTATATATTTGCTGTTGTCTTAACTGCTGACAAAGAGAGTAAATTGCAAAAAAAAAAAAAAAAAAAAAGAGGGGGCAACAAATTTCTTCCCAAACTGTATACATGCAATTTGCAATGTATCTTTGAAGTGTCTCCCGTCAGGAGATGGAGTACCCCTTACACTGGAATGGCCTT
>NW_027818040.1:0-276 GCF_054177405.1 Leptonychotes weddellii | reverse complement strand
CAAATGCTGTGTGATTGCATTTACATGAGGTACTTAGAGTAGTCAAGTTCAGAGACAGGAAAATCAAGGCAGTTGCCGGTGGCTGGGAGAAGGGGGGAGTGGGGATTGGGAGCTGTGTCATGGGTAGAGAGCTTCAGTTTTAGAGATGGAAAGAGTCCTGGAGGTAGATGACGGTGATGTGTTTGCACAACAGTGTGAATGCACTTGATGCCACTGAGCTGTACACAAAAATGGTCAAGACGGTAAATTTTCCATTATGTGTATTTTGCCACAATT
>NW_027818039.1:0-276 GCF_054177405.1 Leptonychotes weddellii | reverse complement strand
CTACCTTAACCACAAAAAAGTAACAAGCATCAAGCAAAGTTGTCTGCTTCCACTTCAGCAAACAAACTAACCACCACCACACCCAGTGAAACAGGACCAACTCAACACCGTCTGTTTAGTAAAAGAAACCGTCCAGTGCTTGTCAGTGCCACACTTATTACGGACATCACACAACAGGGCTGCCTGCTCCACTTCGGGAGGGCGCAGATTCAGTGGGGTGAAGGGCCCAGTGGGAAAAGCTCTGAGAAAATGAGCAAAAGGAAAATCCTCCTTTGG
>NW_027818038.1:0-276 GCF_054177405.1 Leptonychotes weddellii | reverse complement strand
GGAAGTGCATTCCTGCTCAGGACATTCCTTTCTGGAGTATTCTAGAGCTAAGGTCAACCACAACAGAGCTTGACACCAAAGGGTTTCTGCATAATTTTCAATGGAAAAGATAATGCTTTGCAACTCTAATCAGATGCGCATGGTTTGTGGAGAACAGCTTTCTGGGGAGAAGTCTGGGAGGTAGCTCACGTATGTTGGAGGTGTCCTGGCGGCTGTGACCCCCGCGCCCTACCCCTCGAGCCTCGGCTGGAGTGCTGGGCTTGGCTCCTCGTGGCT
>NW_027818037.1:0-276 GCF_054177405.1 Leptonychotes weddellii | reverse complement strand
TTATATGCAAACAATGAATCATGGAACACTACATCAAAAACTAATGATGTAATGTATGGTGATCAACATAACATAATAATAAATAAATAAATAAATAAATAGACGCTTAACCAACTGAGTCATCCAGGCGCCCCAGGCACTGTCTCTTATGTATCTTTCCATTTTTCTTTGAGACACACACCAGACCATAAGAAGATAAGCTTATTCAAATGAGACTGTTAGTCTTACTATGTATTACTCTCAACCAAAAATGTACAAATTGACTTCCATTTTGCT
>NW_027818036.1:0-276 GCF_054177405.1 Leptonychotes weddellii | reverse complement strand
ATCTTTGTTATCCTTAACTTTTAAAAATACATGGCTAGGGACGCCTGCGTGGCTCAGCTGGTTAAGCATCTGCCTTCGGCTCAGGTCATGATCCCGGGGTCCTGGGATCGAGCCCCGCATCGGGCTCCCTGCTCGGCAGGAAGCCTGCTTCTCCCTCTCCCCCTCCCCCTGCTTGTGTTCCCTCTCTCGATGTGTCTCTCTCTGTCAAATAAATAAATAAATCTTTAAAAAAAAATTCTTTAGAAAGCAAATAATCCTAATTTTTTTTTCTTTTTT
>NW_027818035.1:0-276 GCF_054177405.1 Leptonychotes weddellii | reverse complement strand
TGATCCCAGGGTCCTGGGATAGAGTCCCGCATCGGGCTCCCTGCTCTGCGGGGAGCCTGCTTCTCCCTCTTCCACTACCCTGCTTGTGTTCCCTCTCTCGCTGTGTCTCTCTCTGTCAAATAAATAAATAAAATCTTTAAAAAAATGAAAAAGAAAAAACACATATATACACACACATGAAACTAAAATGCATGACAGCAATAATGCAGAAGGTATGAGGAGTTAACAGAGTTTAAATATTCTAAGGTTCTAGCAGTATTAGAATATTGAGGAGGA
>NW_027818034.1:0-276 GCF_054177405.1 Leptonychotes weddellii | reverse complement strand
GGCAACCACCATTCTACCTCTCTGCTACTGTGAGTTTGATTATTTTAGACACCTCAAATAAGTGGAATCCTGTAGTATTCATCTTTCTGTGACTGGCTTATTTCACTTAGGACTTCCTTTTTTCAGGTTGAATAATATTCCATTGTATGTGTATGTCACTTTTTCTTTTTTTTTTTTTAATTCTTATGTTAATCCCTATACATTACATCATTAATTTTAGATGAAGTGTTCCATGATTCATTGTTTGTGCATAACACCCAGTGCTCCATGCAGAAT
>NW_027818033.1:0-276 GCF_054177405.1 Leptonychotes weddellii | reverse complement strand
CGTTGTCTGTCTCTGTCAAAAAAATAAAATAAAATCTTTTTTTTTTTTAAGATTTTATTTATTTATTCATGAGAGACAGAGAGAGAGGCAGAGGGAGAAGCAGACTTCCCGCGGAGCAGGGAGCCCGATGCGGGACTCGATCCCAGGACTCTGGGATCATGACCTGAGGCCGAAGGCAGACGCTTAACCATCTGAGTCATCCAGGCGCCCTAAAATAAAATCTTAAAAAGAAGAAAAAGAGAAACAATTAGTCTTCTAAAGCACTTAAGATACAGG
>NW_027818032.1:0-2647 GCF_054177405.1 Leptonychotes weddellii | reverse complement strand
CCTACACTCTGAAGAGTTTTAATCAAGAAACGATGCTGTACTTTGTCAAATGCTTTTTCCGCATCTCTTGAGAGGATCATATGGTTCTTGTTCTTTCTTTTATTAATGTATTGTATCACATTGATTGATTTGCAGATGTTGAACCAACCTTGCAGCCCAGGAATAAATCCCACTTGGTTGTGGTGAATAATCCTCTTAATGTACTGTTGGATCCTATTGGCTAGTATTTTGGTGAAAATTTTTGCATCCATGTTCATGAAGGATATTGGTCTGTAATTCTCCTTTTTGATGGGGTCTTTGGTTTGGGGATCAAGGTAATGGTGGCCTCATAAAACGAGTTTGGAAGTTTTCCTTCCATTTCTATTTTTTGGAACAGTTTCAGAAGAATAGGTATTAATTCTTCTTTAAATGTTTGCTAGATTTCCCCTGGGAAGACATCTGGCCCTGGCCTCTTGTTTGTTGTGAGATTTTTGATTACTGCTTCAATTTCCTTAGTGGTTATGGTTGTGTTCAGGTTTTCTATTTCTTCCTGGTTCAGTTTTGGTAGTTGATACATCTCTAGGAATGCATCCATTTCTTCCATATTATCTAATTTGCTGGCATAGAGTTGCTCATAATATGTTCTTATAATTGTTTGTATTTCTTTGGTGTTGGTTGTGATCTCTCCTCTTTCATTCATGATTTTATTTATTTGGGTCTTTTTTCTTTTCTTTTTGATAAGTCCGGCCAGGGGTTTATCAATCTTATTAATTCTTTCAAAGAACCAGCTCCTAGTTTCGTTGATCTGTTCTACTGTTCTTTTGGTTTCTATTTCATTGATTTCTGCTCTAATCTTTATTGTTTCTCTTCTCGTGCTGGGTTTAGGCTTTATTTGCTGTTCTCTCTCCAGCTCCTTTAGGTGTAGGGTTAGGTTGTGTATTTGAGACCTTTCTTGTTTCTTGAGAAAGGCTTGTTTTGCTATATACATTCCTCTTAGGACCACCTTTGCTGCATCCCAAAGATTTTGAACAGTTGTGTTTTCATTTTCATTTGTTTCCATTATTATTATTTTTAATTCTTCTTTAATTTCCTGGTTGACCCATTCATTCTTTAGTGGGTTGCTCTTTAGCTTCCATGTATTTGAGTTCTTTCCAACTTTCCTCTTGTGATTGAGTTGTAGTTTCAAAGCATTGTGGTCTGAAAATATTCAGGGAATGATCCCAATCTTTTGGTACTGGTTGAGACCTGATTTGTGACCTAGGATGTGATCTATTTTGGAGAATGTTCCATGGGCACTAGAGAAGAATGTGTATTCTGTTGCTTTGGGATGGAATATTCTGAATATATCTGTGAAGTCCATTTGGTCCAGTGTGTCATTTAAAGTCTTTATTTTTTTTTAATTTTTTAAAAGATTTTATTTATTTGACAGAGACACAGTGAGAAAGGGAACAAAAGCAGGGGGAGTGGGAGAGGGAGAGAAGCAGGCTTCCTGCCAAGCAGCGAGCCCGACGCAGGGCTCAATTCCAGGACTCCGGGATCATGACCTGAGCCAAAGGCAGACGCTTAATGACTGAGCCACCCAGGCGCCCCAAGTCTTTATTTGTTTGTTGGTCTTTTGCTTAGGTGATCTGTCCATTTCAGTGAGGGGAGTGTTAAAGTCCCCTACTATTATTGTATTGTTGTCAATGTGTTTCTTTGATTTTGTTATTAATTGGCTTATATAATTGGCTACTCCCATGTTAAGGGAATAGATATTTACAATTGTTATATCTTCTTGTTGGATAGACCCTTTAAGTAGGATATAGTGTCCTTCCTCTTCTCTTATTATAGTCTTTGGTTTAAAATTTAATTTGTCTGATATAAGGATTGTCACCCCAGCTTTCTTTTGGTGTTCATTAGCATGGTAAATAGTTTTCCACCCCCTCACTTTCAATCTGGAGGTGTCTTTTGGTCTAAAATGAGTCTCTTGAAGACAGCATAGCGATGGGTCTTGTTTTTTTTATCCAGTCTGATAGCCTGTGTCTTTTGATTGGGGCATTTAACCCATTTACATTCAGGGTAACTATTGAAAGATATGAATTTAGTGCCACTGATTTGCCTCTAAGGTGACTGATACTGTATACTGTTTCTGTTCCTTTCTAGTCTATGTTACTTTTAGGCTCTCTCCTTGCTTAGAGGACCCCTTTCAATATTTCTTGTAGGGCTACTTTCGTGTTTGCAAATTCTTTTAGTTTTTGTTTGTCCTGGAAGCTTTTTATCTCTCTATTTTCAGTAACAGCCTAGCTGGATATAGTATTCTTGGCTGCATATTTTTCTTGTTTAGTGCTCTGAATATATCATGTCAGTCCTTTTTGGCCTGCCAGGTCTCTGTGGATAAGTCTGTTGCCAATCTAATGCTTCTATCCTTGTAGGTTACAGACCTCTTGTCCCGAGTTGCTTTCAGGATTTTCTCTTTGTCTCCAAGACTTGTATGTTTTACTATTAGATGTCAGAGTATTGACCTATTTTTATTGATTTTGAGGGGCGTTCTCTGTGCCTCCTGGATTTTGATGCCTGTTTCCTTCCCCAAATTAGGGAAGTTCTCTGCTATAATTTGCTCCAATATACCTTCGGCCCCTCTCTCGCTTTCTTCTTCTTCTGGGATCCCAATTTTTCTTTTTTTTTTTTT
>NW_027818031.1:0-13552 GCF_054177405.1 Leptonychotes weddellii | reverse complement strand
CATATAAATTTCTATTTATATGGATTTCAACTATTATATAAAAGCCTACATTGGCAGGTATTATTTAGTGAATATAGTAGATTTTATAGTGAAAATCATCATTGCAGCAATTTCTAAAATGGAATCCACTATCACACACAGATTTTCCCAAAATTATGCTCTTTTTTTCTTTTTGTCATTGTAATCAAATCACTGACATTACAAGAATATAAGGTATTTTCTGAATGGGGGGAATTGGTAGGGGAGATGAAACATGGGAGACTGTGGACAGTGAGAGGCAGACTGGGGGTTTTGGAGGGCAGGGGAGTCGGGGGATGGGTTAGCCCAGTGATGGGTATTAAAAAAAAAAAGAATATAAGGTATTTTCACATAAGCAATTAACATAATTTTCACTATATACTGGATATACTCATATCAACAAAAATATCTCAAACAAGGAAACTCATTTTTCAGGAATTCTGATGTTTCTGTTTGATTTTTCTTATGATACACAGTTGGAAATGTGATTCAGTTTACTAAGAACCATATGATATTTAAAATACATAAATGAATACTAAAGGTAACATTGGAATATCAAAATATTTGAAAATCCACAAAATATTTAATTTTGCTTCTTAATGGGAGCTATTTGTGTCATTCAAAAACATCTACTAATAAACTAAAACAAAATAATTTTTTGTCAGAACACTGACTATTGCAAACCTTTTTAATCAACTATATTCATCAGAGAGAATTATTTTAGAGTATTTTTATATTAAAAATGGGTATCAAGAAGATAAAATGGGTTTGGTTAGAAAGAGTTCAAAAGCATATTTATAGTCTTCACACCAAAAGAAAATATTAAAGGCATAGAAGGTATGCAAAATCAAAATCTGAGGTTGGCAATTTAAATGTACTTTACTGAACTAAAGAAAAATTTACTATGAATAAATATCAAGCACAGTTTTTTAACACAAGTTCTTTAAAACTGGATAAGCTGCAAACATATGCATAAAATCAAACACCCACACCGTTCTCATTGTTGCAATACTCCTCAGAAAAGGTATAGGTTAGGCAGCAGGTTCCCAGTAGGATATTTAATAATGTATTAAGCCTGACCCTTATACTGTTGCTGAATAGTCTGGAGACAATGGTACTCCAAAGAAAAATTGTACCTTGATGCTGAATATACTGAGCTAGTCTTAATTGTAAGTGAGAAAATCACATTTCACTGCTTTTTGTTTAAATTGGTTAATTTCCATGTAGGAATGCAGAACTCAGCAGTTTTTGCCACATGATTTTTTTTTAATGTAATGAAAAGAAGCCAAGTTTTCATACCCTAGAGGAAACTCCTTGATCCATAGCATAACACATTAGTGTTTTGAAGTTTTAACTGTTTTGTTGAAATATATTCTCCTAGGAGCCAGTATGCATTGATATTGTAGCATAAGCTTAATATTACTGTCACCAAATATCCATTTTTTTTTGTTTCTACTTTAGAATTAACAATTTAATTGCAAATTTTCCTTGCTCTCACCATCACGTCCATCAACCAGTATGGATAGCCTGTTCAAATATCTTTGGTCCTAGGGCACCTGGGTGGCTCAGTCAGTTAAAGGTTTGCCTTCAGTTCAGGTCATGATCCTGGAGTCCTGGGATAGAGCCCTACATCCAGCTCCCTGCTCAGCAGGGAGCCTATTTCTCCCTCTCCCTCTGCCTGCCGCTCACCCTGTTTGTGCTCTCTTTCTGCCAAATAAATAAATAAAAATCTTTAAAAAAATCTTTGATCCTGAAATGGTCTCATCTTTTCTCTTAAATTTTTCCTTTGTAAAATTATTCTCATCAATCCAAATTTCCTACAGTCTCTGCAAAATTTAATAAAGAAAAGAGAAACAACTTCCCTTGCCCTCAAATCTTATCACCCCAATTCTTTCCCCCATAGCAAAGGTTCTCAAGAGATTTGATTTCTGATTTAAAGATTCTTTTGATGGCAAGACACAGTGAAGAGACACAAATGACAGATAGATGAAAGAAAAAACTCTGTTTATTGCAGCTCTAAAAGGGAGAAGGCTGTCACTCAGGGCCACAGAAGAGTTTGCACCCAGATCAGAGACAGGGTGTACCAATAAGCTGAAGCTGTAGGCAGTTTATGTATAACTAGGGAGGTGAGGTTAGCTAGGTTTTGTGGGTTCCCTGTGGATTAGTTAATTTGAATAGTTCATTGGATTCTGGGAAATTGAGAGGCTGTCTCTAGTTGTATGCCGTCTGGCCCTAGGGTGATTAGGGGAGATACATAGTGGTGGCAGAGTATGAAAGGCAGAAAAAGGAAGTTGTTGGGGTATGGATTTACTCAGCAGCTCAAGATGAACCTTTAGTCAGTGCTTCAAAACTGGGTCAAGATACCATGAAAGAGAAGAACGGAAGGAAGGAAGGAAGGAAGGAAGGGAGGGAGGGAGGAAGGAAGGAAACAACTATTTGAAATCATCAGTATTTCAGTATTTCTTGTATTTTTTTTCTTGTTACCACTCCAATCAAGATTTTGTCCAAAACTCACCACACAATGATTTGTAATGAAAGTCAGTGATGACACCCACATTGACAAATCCATGGTCTTGATCTATGAATAGTATTTGAAATGGTCTGTCTACCTCCTTCTTTAAACATATTCTTCACTTGATTCCTAGCCCAGGGAATCCATCACTCAACATTATTTGTCTCAGTGGACTGTTCCATGGCTTACTAACTTTCACACATTGTACCAGTCCTTACACCGCTTTTCATGTCTGTCTGCTTTCATCCATCCACAGTCCTTTCATCCATCCCAGCCTGCTAAATTCTGTGTTTAAACTGAGGATTCACAAATATGTCTCTCAAACCCAGAACTTCACCCTGAATTTACATACAAATATACATAACTTTACACCCAACTTATATTTATCCTCAAAATTTCTGATGAGGGAGAGGATAGCTAACAATGGAGTCGGTAAAGAAGCTGCAGCTCTGACATGAGATGTGAAAACTTGCTGTTGTCAAAAACTACACCCCATTTATTATCTCACTTTCAAACATTTCACTCTCCAACCTCCTACCACTTCAGTGTAATACTTGGAGTCCTCCAACACCAAACTGCTTTGATCCTACCCAGATTTTTTTTTTTTTAAGATTTTATTTATTTATTTGACAGAGAGAGACACAGCGAGAGAGGGAACACAAGCAGGGGGAGGGGGAGAGGGAGAAGCAGGCCTCCTGCGGAGCAGGGAGCCGGATGCGGGGCTCGATCCCAGGACCCTGAGATCACGACCGAGCTAAAGGCAGACGCTTAACGACTGAGCCACCCAGGCGCCCCAATCCTACCCAGATTTAAAACCCGTGTTGCTACTACATATTTAAAGGCCCTTATTCCTCATCCCTTTGGTGATTTCTTTTTCCTTGTTTGTAGGTTAAGTTCCATGAGCCATTGTTATCATCACTCCCTTGCATAAGCCCTCAACTTTTCTTGCCTTCACTCTGTATCACTGCTTCCTCAGGATATAGAACAGTGTCTATCCACAGTAAGCATTCAGAAAGGATTTGTTCAATCAATGGACTCTTTATGTATTAAATACTTCTAGAAATTTTCAATGTGTAAGTAAGTGTGTGTCTAGATCCTTTCTTTCTTTCTTTCTTTTTTTTTTTTTCCAGGACAGGAAACTAAAAAATTAGGTGGAAAAATATGTATCTCAAGTCACACATTTTTCCAGCAAAAGACTAGGCCTTAAATTCAAGTCTCTTGGCCCCCAATTCATCCCTCTTCTCTTCCCAATTTCCAAGTCTCTGAACAACCTAATTCATTTTCTAATATACCATTTTGACCTGTATTTAATAACATGTCTTCTATCACAGTAGTTGTAGAAAAACACGTGTATGAAGAAATGTTTTAACTTTTAATATAAAAAACCCAAAATTTGACAGTTATAAGACACACAGATTCATTCTAATAACAACTCTAAGTATAAATTCTTATAGTAATTTAGTTTTTCTAAATTAAGAGCTGATTGAGGAAACTGTTTTTGATTATCTTTAAAGACTTCTGATCTTTTCCTAGAATCAAGATATGGGTCCCATAAGACTCTGCCTCTGAGAAATCTGGGGACAGAACTAGGATTATATTGTACACATTGATTTTAGTTAAGGGGTAGTAAAAAAAAAAGTGTATTGAGTTGTCATTTCTGCAACATAATTGTTCAATCAGTTCACTTATTTTGAAAAAAATATATATATTTTTTGTTTTCGAGAGAGAGAGAGGGAGAGGCAGAGGAAGAGAGAGAGAATCTTAAGCAGGCTCCACACCCAGCATGGAGCCCAACTTAGGGCTCTATCTTACAACCCTGAGATCATGACCTGAGCCAAAATCAAGAGTCAGACGCCTAACTGACTGAGCCATCCAGATGCCCCCGAAAATATATTTTAAAGATAAACTGTTTGATTATGGATGTTTTAAAAAATGAGTTAGATGAGTTTGTAATTCTCCTTTTTTTTTTTTTACTTCCTCTAATTAGTAGAATTAGAAATAAATTCTAGCAATTTAAGTATACAATTGGCCTAGATTCCTTGAACAACTTATTTTTTTTTTTTTTAGTTTTTATTTCAATTCCAGTTAGTTAACATAAGTGTAATATTAGTTTCAGGTGTAAAATGTAGTGATTCAACCTATGCTCATCACAAGTGCATTCCTTAAGCCCCATCACCTATTTCACCAATCTTTACCCACCCACCTGCCTGCTGGTAACCATCAGTTTGTTGTCTATCGTTAAGAGTCTGTTTCTTTTTTGTCTCTTTTTTCCCCATATGATCATTTGTTTTGTTTCTTAAATTCCACATATGAGTAAAAACATTTGTATTTGTCTTTTCTCTGACTGACTTATTTCACTTAGCATAATGATTAAGTAATTATCTGATCACCTAACAATTTAAATCTTCTAAATAAAGCATGATAGAGAGATTTTACTCTTTGCATTTATTTCTTAAGTGTTTGCTTATTGTAACCTTTGGATAAGCTATTTGAAAACTGAATCTCCAAACTTAATAAATACCAGAATTATCACATTTTGAAAACATCAGACAGGGGAAAGAATATATTGCTGAACCCAACCTCACTAACATCTAGACACTGTGATATGTGCAACTATCTTTGTACTCCAAACTAAATAGGAAATGTGCATATCATTAAAAATTGCATGCCACAGTTGCAATTTTCTTAATTACCTATCACCTGGTTACACTAGCTTTCCTGACCTATTGGTTTTTATTTTCTTTTTGTTTTCTTTCTCCAACTTCTGTGTGGAGAATTGGGTTAGAAATACAACTCAATTATAGCACACTCTTCATCCACTGTCCTTTCTTTTGTTTCATTTACTCCTCATTGTATCCATATATTCCATCCTTCTTACCTTTTCTCATTCTCATCCCCATCAGCTCATAAGTACTCCAATATACTTAATATATACCCTTGAACTTTACATATCTTTGATTTGGGGAGGATGTCATTTTAAAATGAATAAATGACTAAGCAATATAAAACATGGCTCTTTTCACCTGTTTACATTTCCTTTTAAAAGAGCCATGTTTTATATTGCTTAGTCATTTATGCATTTTAAAATGACATCCTCCCCAAATCAAAGATATGTAAAGTTCAAGGGTCAAACTCTGACAAGATCAAAAAACTTGCAATGGGATAGAGGTAGAGGGTTGGGCTGAACATACATGAACTCAATATAATTAAAGCTGTGTCCCAGCTCCAGAGTCAACCTGACTCTTGGAAGGTTCTGAGTGGTAAGCCCCTCACCCAAACTCAGGAAATGGCTTGCATTTGGGGGTAAATAAGAACAAAATAAAAAGAGGAGCGCCTGGGTGTCTCAGTCATTAAGCGTCTGCCTTCGGCTCCGGTCATGATCCCAGGGTCCTAGGACCAAGCCCCGCATCCGGCTCCCTGCTCGGCGGGAAGCCTGCTTCTCCCTCTGCCACTCCCCCTGCTTGTGTTCCCTCTCTTACTGTGTCTCTCTCTGTCAAATAAATAAAATCTTAAAAAAACAAAAAAAGAACAAAATAAAAATAAAACATTAAAAAAAATAAAAGGTGTACATACACTAATTTCTTTCTTCTGACTGCTGCATTTTATTCCGTGGGGTGTATCCACTATTTATCTCTTTCTTCAGAAGTAAAAATTTAAACACTTTCCAAACACCATTACCACAAGAATGCTGAATGAGCTCTGACACGTTTCATCTTCCAGAATCATGTGAAAATTTCTCTAGGCTATATATTCTGGCAAGGGATTGCCAAATCATAGAATGTATTTTGACTGAGTATAGTAAACTACTTGCCATAATTACTGCACCAGGCAAATTTCTACTAACAGTGCAGAGATTTTTTCAGTTCCACAATAAGTATTATCCAGTATTTTATCTTTGAAAATGTTATGGATATAATGTAATACACTTTTTTTTTTTTTTGAGAGAGAGATAATATGTGTGGTGAGAAGGGGGAGGAGCAGAGGGAGAGGGAGAGAGAGAATCTTAAACAGGCTCCATGCTCAGCATAGAACCCCACACGGGGCTCTATCTCATGACCCTGAGATCATGACCTGAGCCAAAATCAAGAATCTGACACTTAACCAACTGAGCCACCCACATGCCCCTAATGTGGTACATTTTTATTTTCATTTATTAATTAGTTATGATGTTGTGTACCTTATAGAGAATTTATTTTAGTTTTATCCTCTGTGAAATGTTTGTTTATATAGTTCTCCATTTTTCCATTGCATTTCCTGCTTTATTTCTTAGTGATTTACAGAAGTTCTTTTTTATTTTAGCTTTTAGCCTCTTGTAGTTTTTTGAGTTTGAATATAACTTTTCCTAAACTTTGAATAGGGTGTGTATGTAGTTAAATTTATCAGTTCTTCAGACTTTCTTTTATTCTTTAAGATATGCTATTTCAAATGTCCTTTCCTAAATGCAATATATAGGATTTATATTTCCCCGTAATTATTTCATCATTTATTTAGTCACATTTAAGCCAGATGAAGCTGAAGTCCACCTCTGTAGATGATGCAGAGATCTCCTTTTATTATTTTCAAGGAGGTGAACCAGCTTGCTTGATATATTAGATTAAATAGTTTGTCACATATACTTATTTGTTCTCCCCATATTTATCCTAGAATAAATTAGTAGGTAGATAGATAGATAGATAGATAGAGATATATAAATAGATAGCTGAACTTCTTATTTATTCCCATTGTTAGAGCTGCCCTCTTAAAAAGTGTTTTAATATGTCTGAATTTCTTTAAAATTCTCTCTTTTGGTTTATTTTTAAAATTACGTATATATCATATATATTAGTTAATTTTATAGATCATTTTTAAATTGATATTTTCATAATATTGCCTTCACCATTCAACAGTGAGTTTAATATCTTTTATTCTGACCATCATTTATGACTTTCAGAAAATATTTAACATTCCCTTGATGTTAATATGCATTAAATATATTACTGTGTAATTTATAGTTTTTGTTGACACTCTAACTTGTCTTATGTATTAATAATTCTTTTAAATGATTATTGTTCTTGAAAACAAATCCAATTTATTTCTGTGAATCAATTCTCATACTCAGAATCTTGCTGATCTTATTTCTAGTCTTTTTAGATTAGAATGGGATCAAATCTTTTTATCATTTTGTCTGTAAGTAAGGCCAATCTGGTTACCTTCATTTTCTATCTTAACATTTCTCCCTTTTTTATTGTCTTACAGTTCTGGTTGGAATACGTAGTGCCATGTAAAGAATGAGAGGTGATAAGGCATCATTGTCTTACTTCCATCTTAGAGAATAAAGGTACCATTTCTCCATCACTTAAAATGTTTGATGTAGGTGTGTTATTAAATTTTTTTCTTGTTAAGGATGTTTTCTTCATCCTTAGTTCATGAAGGGATTTTTTTTTTTTTAAGAGGGAGAGAGAGAGAAAAAGCGTGCATGCACATGTGAGCAGGGGTAGGGGAAGAGCAGAGAGAGAGAAAGAGAATCTTAAGCAGACTCCATACCCCATGTGGGGCTCTGCAGGGGCTCGATCTCAGGATCCTGAGATCATGACCTGAGCCAAATCAAGAGTCAGAGGATTAACTGACTGAGCCATCCAGGCGCCCCAGTTCAAATTCTCTCTGATGTTATATAACTTTACACTTGTATTTTTTGCCAGTTCAATCAGTCTCAAATGATACATCATTGTGGTTTAATTACTAATGATTACATAGATTGTTACTGGTTACTAATACGCCAACATAATTCTTATTCTTTCTAATAATGGTCTATAATTTTGTCTATCTACCTATATATTTGTTTGTATTTTTTTTTCCTTTATTCTTCAGGATACCACATATAGCTTACTGATGTTATTTTGGGACCTACATGTTTTCCACATATCTTCTCACAGTTTGTGGTTTCTTTATACACATTTTACAGTATCTGCTGAACAACAAATGTTCTTAAATTTAAGGTAGTTAAAATTTTATTTCAATATTTTATTATCATTTCAACTTTCTGTTTTGTTAAAATAGTAACCCCCTCTACCAAGGATATGAAGATGTTCTGAATTTTCTTCAAAATATTTTTACTGTGTATATTTTTACTTCTAAACTGTCTAGAAAAGATTTTGTGTATGGTGTAATGCTGAAATCAAATTTTATTTGTGATCATATGAAGAATATTAGCAGTGCTGTTTTTTTTATGTCCCCACACTAACTCCAACTAGGAAGTTACCCCCCCATACACATTTAATGTTTGTATTAGCTGGTCTATTATACAGCCATGCTAGAAATTAGATTCCTGCTCAATGGTGTGACAGGTCATGTTGGTTAAAACAGAATCACTAGCTTATGAGGCTGCTTAGCCTCAGGCAATGAAACTGTTCTTGTCTGAATTGAATCAAACAGGAAATGAGAGGGTAATAGGCAGATACTTTTTTCTCCTTTTCTCCTAACTACTCAAGGCAATTTTTCCATGGGGCCAGTCCATATGACCGTATAGAAATATCTGCTATGCAGAAAACTGTGTTTCTTTAGGGCTTAATGTGAAACAATAACCATGGACGTAATACTTCATTGTACATTTCTTCCTATTTTTCTTACCTCACATTGCTACTGTCTTACTCTTATTCCCTTAGGATTGTACCTTTCAAAAAAAGTCTTGACATTTAGTCTGTGTGTGTAATGTTTGTTTTTTCAGGAATTCAGGCTCAGAAAATTGCTAGTAGGGTCTGTTTCAGAAAAAAAGCCCGTGGGATGGATTCCTACCCCACTTAAGATGATAATGAATCCACCAATGATGGTGTTTGGGATAACAGTAACTTCTGGAAATTGTCACCCCATTATTACTTAACATTATGCTATTATTAATTGACATGAAGTATAGGAAGAGGGGAAAATACTGGGAGATTGATTCAGTGTTCAATCAGTATGGGACAACAAAAATCATAATTATTGTGCAATAAGATTGATGCTTTTGATGGGTATTGGACACATTGCAAAAAGAATGTATTAGGCTCAGAAATCTACTGAAGGATATTAAGCCAGAAGACCTCCATGGCAACTTTAAATTAGACTTAGCTCTTGTGGTCATATGATTGACAGTGCTGAAAAAGCTGCCCCTGGGTCTTGTAGGAGCTCCAAAGGGAATATTAGATGTGCAATATTGACTAGACTTCTATTACCTGATAAGGGACTGATAAGTAGGAAAAACATGAGCAAACAGATTTGTAACATGAAAATGATAAGCCATCACCACAACAAGAGTGCCATTCTGAGCTTTAGTAATGAACATAACAGGAAATTTATACAATTCTATATGAAAAACGAGCATTAATTTACTTTACTAAGTACAGAGTTACCTTGGCAAATGGCATTTTTCTGTTAGGAAAAGAGAATGACGATTTATAACAGGTGTGTGTAGTGTCATAGTGTCCTTTTTCACTTATGAATACTCCATGGATCCATAAAGGGTATGAATTGATTCATCTGGAAGATGAGTCATGGGTAGAGATTTTGTATTATAGTGATTCAAGTTAGGGCACTTTTTACCAGACCTGTAGGTTTTTCTTTTTTAATTATACAATCCTAGTTGTATAATTATACAATTTGCACCCAGTTGTATTTGTCATGGGAACCAATAATTTGTTAGTTACCACCAAGTAGTTTTGCTCTATTCTGATTAAAGGTAACACCTAGTCACTGTCAGGCAGTTTTAGAACTGGTACTAGAATTCTGCCACACCAACATCTTGCCATCCACACTTGCCATCTAAGTAGCATGTTTCATTAACAGCATTTACACCCACATCTCAGGTCTTTAGAAAACAGCCCAAAGAATATTTTTATAAGATGTTTGCTCTCTCCTCATTAAAGAATTTCTCAATGCCTGTTAAAATATTTTTTTTTACATGATCTGGGAACATATCTAAATGGTAGATGAGCATGGTAGGCAATATAAAATCCCTTCCAACATTCTTATCTTCAGTGGACTTGGAATCTTACCTTTTCAATTCGGCAAGAAATTGTTGATATTTCAACTTCATTTTGTGTAAAACCCCATTGAGTCAGCTTACAGTCAACTCTTACTGAGCAATCAATTACTACCACATTTGTGGCAGCACATCAAATTCAAAATCTCTGGTATATATACACTCATATTTACAAATTGAGCATAAAGAAAAGTATGTTTCTAATACCCTTGTCTAAAACCACAGGGATACATTTTCATACATTTACCTAAGTTTTCTTTATAGGTGTGGTTGTAAAACTTACATTATTTTGTCTTATAAGTTTCCACATCTCAAATTTGATTTTACAATTGGCCTTCTGGAATATGATATGATTCTGGATTTGTGGATATTATAAAGTCATAATCTATACATTCACATATACAAATGCATACATATATTCATATAGTATATATATGTATATGTAGATATGTGTGTGTGTATATATATATATATATATACACAAAAATTGCATAGATAGATAGTATATATTTATATAGCCAGAGAATGTACACTGAGTGCCTAGAGAATGTACAGCATTACATTATGACCAGGAATAAGAGATACCAAAAATTAAGAATCATCATCATCCTCATTATCATCACAGAAAATGAATAGCAACAACTGAAACAAAAGAAAACCTTCCCCTGGAGTACTTGTGTAATGCTCTGCTGTGTAACATAATCCTTACCCTGCCATATATAAGGGAATCAAATAAGGATAGGCATGCAAAGAATATTATATATATTACATATTAGGGTGATATTAGATGATATTAGAAGCAAATTAGACATATTAGATATAAATATTTTTTTTTAAAGATTTTATTTATTTATTTGACAGAGAGAGACACAGTGAGAGAGGGAACACAAGTAGGGGGAGTGGGAGAGGGAGAAGCAGGCTTCCCGCGGAGCAGGGAGCCCGACGCGGGGCTCGATCCCAGGACCCTGGGATCATGACCTGAGCCGAAGGCAGACGCTTAACCGACTGAGCCACCCAGGCGCCCCTAAATATTATAGATATTAACAAAATGTGGCTGTAGGAGAGAGGATATTTTGGAGAAATGTGAAAACTGTGTTTGAAAAGAAAGATGAGTTTGGTGTTTGAAATACTTTGACAATAATGTAAAGAATATATTAAAGGAAAGTCCTAGGCTGAATTATGCATTCAGAATACAGTTGATATAATACTTTAGGGTATATATTACATTACATTTTAAAGTGACTGCTACCTTTCAGTTCCAAAATCTAAATTGATTACATGATCTGTTATATATTAACCCAAAGCGGAAAAAGGAAATCCTGATTGTAAATCATGTTTTTAATTTGAAATCAAAAGCAGAATATATAATTAGGTTGATAGATCAAGTTTTTTCTTCAATGAGCTCAACATTTGAATTTTTATTATTAGTTGGTATAACTTTCATTTTAATGTCTATTTTGCCTTGAAATGAACAGACCAACTTAGTCCTTCCTCTGGTATAAGCCCCATTGGTTCTGATGGAAAACTTCAGATTTCAAACCTGAGGCAAACACTATATTTTCTCTAGTCTTTAGAGAAAATAAGCAAACATAAATTAAGGGCATAGACTGTGTCTTTGCAGTGTCCTTTTTTATTTTCCTGTGGTGTCCAATGTATTATAGATCATTGACGAATATTAAATCATGATGATGACAAAATCCTAAACTGTCTCATTCTTTAAATCACCAAACTATGAAATTTTATCATTTACACATGATGTTAAAATAGCTGAAAAAAAAAAGAGAAAAAGTTTTATATTTCTTTAGGTCATTTTGAAAAAGCAAAACAATTGGCATACATGACAGCCTCCCATCTATCTGTGTGTTTAATAAAGCCAAATGTGATGAAGACTAATGTACCATACTGATGTTTGCAGAATCTCATTAACGTATTTCCAAGACCATCATAACTCACTCACCTCTGTTGAGTTTATGAGCCATGGGTTTTGCTCCAGCACATAAAATCAGCTTGCCTAACACAAAGCAGGGGCTAATAATATCAAGGATGACACTTCCTCACATTTTGAAACAAGGTGACTCATTTATTCCCCCCTCCCCAATGTAATAGGACAATGGAGTCATTTAAATTAGAACTGAAATTAAGAACTTACACAAAGTCACTAAGTGATAGTAACTTATCTTTCATAATAAAAGTCTGGTATTTTTAAATCACAAAATTCAGAGTACTACAGCAAAGCAATACAATTTATCAGATTAATAGCCATAAAATCTCCTGTTATATGAATTGTTGCTATCCATTCCTACTGCTGTCTGGAATAAATATTTTTAAAATCCTCAAACAGCTTTAATAACATGCTGATAATAAATGGACACAGTTACTCATTTATTATACCCCAAATAATAATATGAATGGAATTAAAGAAGACATTTATCAAATATATAGCATTCATCTGTTTTTATTATTATGTTGAATCAAATATAGAGCTAAAAGATATTTTCATAGACTGTCTATTTCACTCTAGTCCACCACCTTTAATGATTCTATTAGATTCATATTACTGCTGTTCTCATAAAAAATAAAATTATCAAGTGTGTTTATAGCTGTAAACCAATTAAATAAAGAAGAAAATGAATAAACTAAAAAGTAATGACTACAAGATCTGGCTTCTGTCTCCTCTGTTCTCTTGTAATAACCCTTCCCTCCGATGCCTCCCTACATCCCATTTGCTCCTCTCCTGCCTCACTGGCCTTCTTCTTTCGCTTCATTATGTCAAATTCATTCTCTCTCAGATCTAATATCCTTTCTTCCTATTCTGTTTGGAAAGTTCAAATGCAGTTTTTGCATGGCTGCCTCCTTGTGATCTTATAGGTTTCAGTTTATTTTATTCTGATGTAGGTGGGAGAAAAGGAATCTCTTCATTTACTCAAATACTAGAATTAGGTCAATGTATTTTAATGGATTTTAGCTTAAAAACATGGAATACTGCAAGGATTTTTTTTTTAATTATGAGGTAGCAGTTCAAGTCTCAT
>NW_027818030.1:0-276 GCF_054177405.1 Leptonychotes weddellii | reverse complement strand
ATCATGGAACACTACATCAAAAACTAATGATGTAATGTATGGTGATTAACATAACATAGTAAAATTTAAAAAAAAACAATTATTGATTTTGTTTAAGTTATCCAGTTTGTTCATATATAATTAGTCTTATTAGTCTCTCTCAATCCTTTTTTTTCTGTAGCATAGATTGTAATGTTTCATTTATGATTTTACATTTTAAGTCTTCTCTCTTGTCTTAGTCTTGCTAAAGGTTGTGTTGATTTTGATTACTTTTTAAAAAAACAACTCGTATTTTCT
>NW_027818029.1:0-276 GCF_054177405.1 Leptonychotes weddellii | reverse complement strand
TTCTGCCTATTTCTTTGAAAAGCTTTATTTCAGTTACAGCTCTTCTCATTCAAAAAAGAATTTAAATTGCTAAAAGATAGTTGGATCTCTTCTCAATGAAAAAGTTCACCTTTTGTATCTTTCCTAACTTCAGTGTAAATTCAGGCATATTCATGGGGCGACTGCGTGGCTCAGTCGGGTAAGCGTTGGCCTTCAGCTCTGGTCATGATCCCAGGGTCCTGGGATCGAGTCCCACATCAGGCTCCCTGCTCGGCGGGAAGCCTGCTTCTCCCTCTA
>NW_027818028.1:0-276 GCF_054177405.1 Leptonychotes weddellii | reverse complement strand
GGGCCTTCCCTCCTCAGGACACGCTTGCCGGCTGCAGGGTACGACAGAGTTATCAGGGGGCCGGTGGAAAGCCGAACCTCCCGCCCCCTTGCCCAGTGACAGTCGCCCCTGTCCCCCCCCCCGCCCCGTGCTCCAGGCACAGCTCACAGCAGCTCTTTCCACGTGCTGCCTCATTTACAATGAGTGGGTACGAGCGCCCCATCATCAGAGATCGGGCAACTGAGGCACAGGGCGTTTCAGTGTCCTGCGCACATGCCGAGCGAGTTGGGGCAGAGC
>NW_027818027.1:0-276 GCF_054177405.1 Leptonychotes weddellii | reverse complement strand
TCTTTCTTTCTTTCTTTCCTTCTTTCTTTCTCTTTCTTTCTTTCTTTCTTTCTTTCCTTTCTTTCCTTTCTTTCTTTCTTTCTTGTAGGCTCCATGCCCAGCGTGGAGCCCAGTGCGAGGCTTGTGCTCACGACACCGAAACCAAGACCTGAGCTGAGATCAAGAGTCTTACACTTAACTGAGTGAGCCACCCAGGCACTCCCAAATTGAGATTTCTATCTTTGGCTTATCACTTTTAGCACTTAGTTTATCACTTATCACTATCTTAGTTTACAC
>NW_027818026.1:0-276 GCF_054177405.1 Leptonychotes weddellii | reverse complement strand
TAACAAGACACCTAATTTAGCTCTAACAATGTTGCCTAATGAAGGCAGAAGCCTGTTATTTGTCAAATTTAAAATTAAGAGAGAGTACATCATTTTAATTAATGCATTGTTTTTATCTTGGGCCTGCTAAAAATCCTTTAGTGTAGAACTAGGTGGAGTAAAATCAAGAAGTTAGGGAGAGGGAGCAATTCCTAAATGGCAAAGAATCACAGTAAGTGTTCAAGGAATATGGTCACATGTTATTACCCCAAAGCTCCAATTAGAACGGGACCCTGT
>NW_027818025.1:0-276 GCF_054177405.1 Leptonychotes weddellii | reverse complement strand
CAGGTGGTGAGAAATAATTAATACATTGTATAAGTTACCTTTTACTAGATACAGATTCTAAGGTGTAGAGGGCTACGTGTTAGGACAATACTTAGAGATATAGGAATAATTAAAAGCACAAATGTAGGGTCACCTGAGTGGCTCAGTCGTTAAGCGTCTGCCTTCGGCTCAGGTCATGGTGATCCCAGGGTCCTGGGATTGAGCCCCACATCGGGCTCCTTGCTCAGCGGGAAGCCTGCTTCTCCCTCTCCCACTCCCCGTGCTTGTGTTCCCTCT
>NW_027818024.1:0-276 GCF_054177405.1 Leptonychotes weddellii | reverse complement strand
TTGGTTTGGCCTTTGCTCTGAGGCTGTGTCATAATAGCAATCCCTTTGATTTACTAATAAGCACTGTAATTTTCCTTTAAATATTGTTTGCAAACTGGTTAGTATTTTCCTGGCCTAATCACGTTCATGGAGTACCTTATCAAATGCAACTAGTAGCAATCAGCTCACACATTTTCTGCCTTCTAAGATACCACAGCTGTTATTTTACCAAATAATTTCCTACTGTATAATATAGATCATTATTTTCCATCCTCTTGTAACTTTCTTCATTGCCCA
>NW_027818023.1:0-276 GCF_054177405.1 Leptonychotes weddellii | reverse complement strand
TCCTACAGTGTCCTCTTTTGTGCTTCACAGAATCTCTAAAGTAAAGCTTTTTAAGGTTCTAGCTTTAGTTAATAGTCATATATATATATATAATTTTATTCCTTTTTGACACAGATAAAGACCTGAAATTAGGGAAACAAGCACCTACCCCAGGTTATCTAATAGGAAAGAGTCAGTTTGATTTATTTATTTATTTATTTATTTTTCTTTTTTAAAGTTTTATTTTAATCAACCAGTGCTCATCACAACAGATGCATTCCTTAATCCCCATCACCT
>NW_027818022.1:0-276 GCF_054177405.1 Leptonychotes weddellii | reverse complement strand
TGAGATTTTTCTTGTTTCTAGAGGGAGGCTGGTATCACTACACACTTCCCTCTTACAACTTCTGCTGCTTCCCAAAAATTTTACGATGTTGTGTTTGCATTTTCATTTGTCTCCAGGTATTTAAGTTTATTCTTTGAAGATACATTTGTTATTTAGTAGCATGTGTTTAGCCTCCACATGTTAGTGTTTTTTCCATTTTTTTCTTGTCACCAATTTCTAGTTTCATGTGGTTTAAAAAGATGCTTGATGAGATTTCAGTCTTCAGTTTGCTGAGAC
>NW_027818021.1:0-276 GCF_054177405.1 Leptonychotes weddellii | reverse complement strand
CTGCATTTCCACACAGGAGCCTGAAGCCCCCGTGCAGTGAGGATGCGTCGGTGTGAATCAGAACGTCCTTCTGGACGTGGAAGCTGGATTCTTCCCACACCAAAGAGCAACACCTGAAACCCGGGGAATCGTGATCTCGGTGTGGCTGTCGGATGGGAAGGGACGGGTGAGGAACAGGATGTGCACGACTTCCCGCGGGGGCTGGAACAAATATGGGACAACTGCGGGACATGTGCCCCGAGCTTGCAGCCGCTGGGGGTGGGGGCTGAGTGCCCT
>NW_027818020.1:0-2647 GCF_054177405.1 Leptonychotes weddellii | reverse complement strand
TTTTTTTTTAAAGATTTTATTTATTTATTTGACAGAGAGAGAGATAGCGAGAGCAGGAACACAAGCAGGGGGAGTGGGAGAGGGAGAAGCAGGCTTCCCGCCGAGCAGGGAGCCCGATGCGGGGCTCGATCCCAGGACCCTGGGATCATGACCTGAGCCGAAGGCAGACGCTTAACGACTGAGCCACCCAGGCGCCCCGTATCCTATGTTTTTCTTAAGGCCAACTACACAGGGCTGTCATAGTAAATCCTAAATACGTACATAAACACACACTCATTTTTATTTTCAAAAAAACGAGTGATTTAATGTCAATGGGTTCTATATAAAACATAAAACTAAGATTCTGACTCCCCAGACCTCCCATATTGAAAAGGAACTGAACGCTCCTACAATCTAGCTAGCCTGTCCTCTCTACATGGGGTCATTCTGCCCCAAATCAAAACTTGAATTGTCCTATGAACTACAAAAGTTGAGTTCATGCCCTTTGAGAATTGGTGGAAAATCCAATTTGCTTCATTCCACCCCCGTCTACAGAGACAGGCTGATCTAATTGTCAGAGAGGTTTCAGATCTCAAGTGCTCCGAGAGGTTCTTGTAAATACAGTCACTGCCTGGCTTTCCATTGGCAGCACTGTGTATCCATCCCTGAAGAAAGCACAAGCAAAGGAACAGAGCTCTCCCTTACAATCTACAGATAAATTAGAAATGTGGGACCCTCTTCTTCCAGGCAGCATGGGACAAAAACATCTAATGTGAAGAAAGCACAAGCAAAGGTACAGAGCTCTCCCTTACAATCTACAGATAAATTAGAAATGTGGGACCCTCTTCTTCCAGGCAGCATGGGACAAAAACATCTAATGTAGGGACACTTTTGCCTGTTTGTTCACTGAGAAATGGTTAAGAACTTCAAATCTGGATACTGTAGATCCGGGTATAAAGCTTATCAACTAAAGCTGTCCCTGACAAATTTCCTTAGCTGCTCCAGGACTCAGTCTCTCTGTGTTCATAAAACAGGAATAAAAACTGGATATAGAGGGGCGCCTGGGTGGCTCAGTCAGTTAAGCATCTGCCTGTGGCTCGGGTCATGATCTCAGAATCCTGGGATCGAGCCCCATGTTGGGCTCTCTCTCAGCTGGCAGTCTGCTTCTCCCTCTCACTTTCCTTTTGTGCTTTCCCTCTCTCTCTCTCTCAAATAAATAAATAAAATCTTAAAAAAAAAAACTGGATATAAATCATAAAGGTCCTGGCATCTGGTAGGGGCTCAATAAATACTAGTTATTATTATTGTTTTGGTTGTGGCTACTCTTATTGCTACTTATAAGAGTTATCACTGGCACTCCTCATCCCAAATATTTTTTAGTTATATAGACTGGTAGAGTAGTAAAAAAAAAAAAAAAAGAAAGAAATAAAAAGATACAGGCTTTGTGATAAGCCACATCTATATTCTAACATAATTGTGATAAACAATAGTTATGCAACCTTCTGCCACTTTCTTAACCTCTCTGAAACTCCATTTCCTTATCTGTAAAATGGGGATAATACCTACCTCAGAGGGTAGTTGTTAATTAAAGGTAATGTACAGAAAGGTAATCAGGACAATGAGAGTAAGCACTCATTAAATGATTGCTACTGATGTTATTAGTTCTTCTACTTCCAACAAGGCATAAAAATATATGTCCTCACAACCATCTGATTTCATGGCATTGCCCTCACATAAAACACAACTATCATGCACACTTTTGTGACCTTAGTCAGTTCAGGATCGGATATAAGAGCTTTGCAAATTCACAAGAATAAGAACAGACTAGAGAAGAAGAAAAACAGCAGAAGGAGACCCTCTGGCTTCGCCTCCTTAGGAAAGAACTCACTCAGCACGGGGAGAGGCAGCTGCAAATGGGCCGCACAGTCATGCAGTTGATTGGCTTTTGCAATTTGGAGAGCTGAAGTCAGAATCAGAATCCGTTTCAGGTTTTAATTCAACACTTAAAGGCTGGAAAGATGTTTTTTGAACGTAAGTCTGAAATAATAAATCAATGTGACACATGGAAAAGATTCTAAAGAGGTGACGGTTTGCCATTGCTGGGAATTCAAACAGCTCCTCTTTGCTGTTGTGCCAAGAGGCAGAGCAGAGACAGAAATCCCAGGCTGACGGCATAGAAAGCTACCGTATTCCCTCCTGAGACTGAGCCCTGAGCACTATGTGCTCTCACTGTGCTCAGGAGCAGACAAGCAGATAAATGAAATGCATCTTTCTTGTCTGAACACTTGACAGAGCAGCTCTGAAGATAAGCGTCTAGTATATTGATTGCCTATTTGCTAGGACTTCAGAGAAAGGGGAAAAATTCAGCACTGGTTGAATCAAACCACTGCAACCCTATGTTTCTGGGTGGGTTTGGATCTGATCCTGATGAAAATTCTTTAGGTTTTGAGGCAGCCCATCCCCCTGATCAAAACATCAGAGATAGGTTGTTTTACGTCTGTGTTCACATAAAATTCTTTTTTTTTTTAATTGTCTTTATGTTTTATGATCTTTTTTTTTTATTCTTATGTTAATCCCCATACATTACATCATTAGTTTTAGATGTAGTGTTCCATGATTCATTGTTTGTGCATAACACCCAGTGCTCCATGCAGAACGTGCCCTCCTC
>NW_027818019.1:0-276 GCF_054177405.1 Leptonychotes weddellii | reverse complement strand
ACCAAACTCAGAGAAACAGGGAACAGATTGGTGGGTGAAATGGGTGAAGGTGGTCAAAGAGTGCAAACTTCCAGTTATGAGATAAATATATTCTGAAGCTATAATGTACAGCATGGTGACTATAGTTAATAACATTGTATTGTATGTTTGGAAGTTGCTAAGAGTAGATCTTTTTTTTTTTTCTATCAGTGAATTTTTTAAAAAAATTTTTTGTTATGTTAATCCCCATACATTACATCATTAGTTTTAGATGTAGTGTTCCATGATTCATTGTTT
>NW_027818018.1:0-276 GCF_054177405.1 Leptonychotes weddellii | reverse complement strand
GAAGTGCATTCCTGCTCAGGACATTCCTTTCTGGAGTATTCTAGAGCTAAGGTCAACCACAACAGAGCTTGACACCAAAAGGGTTTCTGCATAATTTTCAATGGAAAAGATAATGCTTTGCAACTCTAATCAGATGCGCATGGTTTGTGGAGAACAGCTTTCTGGGGAGAAGTCTGGGAGGTAGCTCACGTATGTTGGAGGTGTCCTGGCGGCTGTGACCCCCGCGCCCTACCCCTCGAGCCTCGGCTGGAGTGCTGGGCTTGGCTCCTCGTGGCT
>NW_027818017.1:0-276 GCF_054177405.1 Leptonychotes weddellii | reverse complement strand
TTGTGTGATGAAACATTGAAAACAGCTCGAATTATTTTGTATAGTATTTAGTTAAATAAAAAAAAAACCTAAAAAGAAAAAGAAAGAGAAATGTGAACTAAAAACAACCAAAGTAATTCATTTTAAATATTATTTCTTTCAACCAGTTTTCCTAGCATTTATTCTTGTTTCATGAAAATTATTTTATTCTTTTTTTTTTTATTCTTATGTTAATCCCCATACATTACATCATTAGTTTTAGATGTAGTGTTCCATGATTGTTTGTGCATAACACCC
>NW_027818016.1:0-276 GCF_054177405.1 Leptonychotes weddellii | reverse complement strand
CTGCTTCTCCCTCTGACCCTCTCCCCTCTCACGCTGTTTCTCTCTCGCTCACTCTCTAAAAAATAAATAAAATCTTGAAGGACAAGATGGTTTTCCCTTAGGCTATTTGTTTGCAAAGCAGGTGCACAATGTATGCTTGATGAGCCATAAATCAGGCTTTTGGTTTCAACAAAGTTATGTATCATCATGCTGACTTAGAAAGAAATCTTCAAGTGGCGGGGTGCTTGGCTCAGTCAGTTAAGCGTCTGCCTTCAGCTCAGGTCATGATCCCAGGGT
>NW_027818015.1:0-276 GCF_054177405.1 Leptonychotes weddellii | reverse complement strand
GGTGCTCCCTATCTGACCCCAAATTCTGCTTCCCACCTTTTCTTTTTCTTCTGCTCTGCCTTTTCACTCTGTTTCCGTAATCTCTTCTGGTCTGGATGCATAGAAGGGTGATCATGGATACAATTCAAAGTTTCTAATTCTTGTATTTAAAAATTATTTTAAGCTATTTATGAGTCCCCAGTACCTTGCTTTCCTGTGTAATGAATGCATTTGCTCTAACAGGGCACATGGGCAGCTGGTAGAAATCCTGCTGAGGAAAGAGTCACTCTGCAGGCG
>NW_027818014.1:0-276 GCF_054177405.1 Leptonychotes weddellii | reverse complement strand
TCCAGCTTCATCCACGTTGTAGCAGGTGTCGCGATTCCTTCCTTTTCAAGGCTGAATAATGATCCATGGTGTGGACAGACCACGTCTTGTTTATCCATTCACCTGTCAGTAGATGCTGGGGCTGCTTCCACCCCTTGGCTATTGTGAATAATGCTGTGAACATGAGTGTTCAGATCTCTCTTCAAGACCTTTTTTTTTTAGAGAGGGGAGAGGGACAGAGGCAGAGGGAGAGGGAGAATCTCAAGCAGACTCCACGCCCAGCACAGAGCCCGACAC
>NW_027818013.1:0-276 GCF_054177405.1 Leptonychotes weddellii | reverse complement strand
GTCATGTACTGAGGCTTCACAACCATGTTTTTCATGGGGCACAATTGTGCCTCTATTTTACAGAAGACAAATGAAGTAACTGTCTCAGGCCTCACACTCAGGGAGCAGGCCTTGAAATCAGGGCCTGAAGACAGAGGGGGTCATCACCACACTGCCACTCAGTTGGGAAGGATACGTGTCTGATGAAGGAGCCATGACCCCACCTCTCTGCCCGCGACACAGCCCCCCTCTCTGGGTCTCAGGTACAGTCCCAGGAAGCTTAGTCTAACAGGGGGC
>NW_027818012.1:0-276 GCF_054177405.1 Leptonychotes weddellii | reverse complement strand
CAAGGTCCCTGGCTGGTCTGCCTTCTTTTTTCCACCTTTCAGAGTCTTGTTATATTTGTTTTTTGTTTTTTTTTGCTTTTTTTTTTTAAAGATTTTATTTATTTATTTGAGAGAGAGAATGAGATAGAGAGCATGAGAGGGAGGAGGGTCAGAGGGAGAAGCAGACTCCCTGCCGAGCAGGGAGCCCGATGCGGGACTCAATCCCGGGACTCCAGGATCATGACCTGAGCCGAAGGCAGTCGCTTAACCAACTGAGCCACCCAGGCGCCCCTTGTT
>NW_027818011.1:0-276 GCF_054177405.1 Leptonychotes weddellii | reverse complement strand
TTTATTTGACAGAGAGAGACACAGCAAGAGAGGGAACACAAGCAGAGGGGGTGGGAGAGGGAGAAGCAGGCTTCCCACAGAGCAGAGAGCCCAATGTGGGGCTCGATCCCAGGACCCTGGGATCATTGATCTGAGCCGAAGGCAGACGCCCAACGACTCAGCCACCCAGGCGCCCCTCTCATCATTACTTTTGATAGCCAAATATTAAGAGAAGTTAACCTTAGACTTTGCTGCTAACACAGAAAAATTTAAGCAGGTTAAGTGCTCAATTCTACA
>NW_027818010.1:0-276 GCF_054177405.1 Leptonychotes weddellii | reverse complement strand
GAGAGAGTTGTTGCTCTTCTTTTCTTCGATCTCCTGTTGAGTTTGTAGGTGTTCAGAATGGTTTGATCCCTATCCAGCTGAATTCCTAAGAGGAGACGAAATCCAGGTCTCCTACTCCTCCGCCATCTTGCTCCGCCCCCCTGATCCCACTTATTTTTTAACCAATATTCATTTCTTTAAATATGTTATTTGTTTTTAAAGACTTGCTATTATATATTGTAATAGTAACACTGGAAATCTAAACTATACCCAAATACCCCAACAACATTTAATAAT
>NW_027818009.1:0-2648 GCF_054177405.1 Leptonychotes weddellii | reverse complement strand
TGAGAGGTGTCAATGACCTAACCATTTATTATATGTTTTCCCTGGCTCACTGGCCCATAGAAAGCAATGTCCCTGCTGAAATGTCTTTTTAAAATGAGGTTCCCTGTCCCCACTCATCTGTGCAGAGAGAATCCACAAATAGATTGACCAGGTGATTGGCCCACACCGCCTTCCATCCCTTGATGACCGAGCCAAAATGCCATACACTGATGCAGTCATCCATGAGATTCAGAGATTCGGGGACCTCCTCCCGATTGGTGTGCCCCATATGGTCACCAAAGACACTAGCTTCAGAGGGTACATCATTCCCAAGGTGAGGCCAGCTGGGCTCCCACATCTCTCTTGTGTGGCCCATCTGGGTTCTCTTAATCTCTGGACTTGACCTATTTTTAAAATTTTTTGTTTTGGTTTGGTTTGGTCTGGTTTTATCACTAGGTCCCTCTTGTTTTTGTTTTTGTTTTTTAAGGGGTGGACTGAGGAAGGGAATGGCAATATCTTGACCTTGTGACCCTCCCTCAGGGCACTGAAATATTTCCCATCCTGCACTCGGCTATCAATGATCCACATTACTTTGAAAAACCAGAAGTCTTCAACCCTGACCGCTTTCTGGATGCCAATGGGGCATTGAAGAAGAATGAAGCTTTTATCCCCTTCTCCATAGGTAAGCCAGGCCTGCACTCCCTTTCCCAGAGCACAGGTGCCACCCCCTCCGTGAGACCATCAAGGAGAGATCTTTGCTTATTGAGCTGTTAGTATATGCCCGTTGCTTTACCTGCTTTAATCTGCTCCATCTTCATTGCAACCCTAGAAGGGGCTTAAGAAGTAAGATCATGTCCCAAAGGCACATTTTGGTAAGCTGGACCATGGGAAAATATTTTAACCTCTCTATACCTTGGTATAAAATATCTGTTGAGCACTACTCTCAACTCAGTGCTCTACGGGAGTGCTGAAAATAATGCACTGGACATGTCATGTGGAGACATGGTTCCTGCCCGGGGAAATTTACAGTCCAGCAGGGAAGATGGGCATTTATCATTTGGCCACAAAATAGTACCTAATTAAATTAATCAATGCTTGCAATGTGCTTAGAACTGCTTGCCACAAAGTAAGTGCTCACAGAAGTGGTGATTATTATTACAATGAATCATAATTGTGATGAATGCTCTAAAAGGGGCTTTGGGAACACAAAATAGGAAGGACTGACTACTCTTGATTCAGTGAGGAAAAGTTTCCCTGAAGCACTGGCTTCTAAGCTAAGATGTCAAGGATGGATGTCAATCGGCCTCTAGAAAGAGTGGTCCAGGCAGAGAGAACAGCAAGGTCAAAGCCTGAAGGTGGAGGCGTATTTGAGAAACTAGATGAACAATGGGAGCCTGGAGTGTAGATTACAGAAGGGGACCAGGGCAAAGAGCTCAGCTGGAGGGCCATGAAAGCTGGGGGGTGTTTGGATTTAACCTGCTGGCACTGGGGAACCAGGGAGGGTCTTGATATGATCTGACTTGTCTCTATCCCCATTCTCCACCTTTTGGCCCCATCCAGAGACAACCCCAATGCCCAGGGTCCTCATCCTTTGGGAGAAAGGACCGTAGAATCAAGGCAGACATGTAGAGCAAGAAGGATAGAGACAGACAGACAAAGAAAGAGTGAGAGACACGGAGAGGGACAATGAGAGACATAGAGGGAGACAGTGACAGGGGACACAGGGACATAAAGAGACAGAGACAATAGAGTGAGGAAGAGGAGAAAGAGACAGAAAAGGGGAGAGAGAGAGTTTCAGATGGAATCAGATGCAAATGGACGGTGATAGGGAGTTTAAAATTGAAGAAAGTGAGCAAAAGAGGAAGGAGACAAGGTACAGACAGAGCAAAAGACTGAGCCAAGATCACCATGGCAGGAAAGAAAGACAGACCAAGACAAAAAGATGTTAGAGCCAAAAGATAGCAAAGGTGTCCCAATGGACAGCCCCAGAGATGAAGAAGACAAGGTGGGAGGGAGAGAGTAGGGTCAGGCTGTTCAGGAAAGAACTGGGTTGCATAACCAGTTGCGGGAGAACTAGCCCCAAGCCCTGCCCTGAGCATTCCTAAGTTCTTATTTCCTAACTTTCGATGTGCCAAAAAGATGTGGACACTTCCCCCCAGAAACCTCCACGCAGGCCCAATGAAAAGTCTAGGAAATGTCTGGAATGGCCTTTCCAAGGTGGTCAGCTTGCAGATTAAGAGCCCCTGAAGTAAAGGAGGAGGTTTTCAGGGTCTCTGCCTGAGGTTTCCACTCCTTGTGTCCTCATTTCTCATCAAGCCCATGCTCTATAACCTACTGGGGGGCTCTCACACATCTGAGGGTCTACTGGAAGCCATAGACTGCCCTCTCACAGACGCCAGTCCCATTCACAATTTTATGTGCAGTTTGGTTTTTTCCCCAAACTCTTGAAGCCCATGTTTCTTAGACTGAGATAAGATGACAACCCAGAGATGGACAAACACACAGTGTCAGATACACCCCCACACCCCTATCACACACACACTCCCTGCCACACACCCACACTCCCCACCACACACATTCCCCCCACATTCTCACAATCCTCACCACACACACTCCCCACCAGACACACTCCCTACCACACCCTCACAATCCCCACCACACAATCCCCA
>NW_027818008.1:0-276 GCF_054177405.1 Leptonychotes weddellii | reverse complement strand
GACCCATCCTTACTGATGTTCATAATTGTTACCCACCGCCTGGTTATCAGACACAAATGGTAAACACTACACCTGTAGGTCAATGTTTGGCTTTATATTCACATATCTGGATTACATTTTAGCTTCTCTCCGTTCTGTTAGCCCCCATTACTATGAATTGACCTCACTGGTAGCAATTTTCCCTGAAACCAGGCACTGTGTAACTGTTACTAAGAGACCATTCTCAACAGGTCTCTGGTGTTTCTGTACATCTTGTGAGAAGCACTGACTGCTTTT
>NW_027818007.1:0-276 GCF_054177405.1 Leptonychotes weddellii | reverse complement strand
GGGGTCCAGTGGTTGGGGGCCAGGGGTCAGACTTTTATTTTTTATTCCATTTATTTGTTCTGTTTGGATTTCTAAAGAAGAATATAATGTATTAGCCGAAATTAAAATAGCCTAAGAAACGCTTTTGACTATGTTAATTTTTGGAGATAGAGATGGAACAAATTTCCATTTATAATATTTACTTTGTGAATTTCCTTATCTATAGATTTTAAATGGTGTGTATCCTGTGTATCTTTTCTGTGCACATTTTGTGTGTCCACATGAGGCATTTTCAAT
>NW_027818006.1:0-276 GCF_054177405.1 Leptonychotes weddellii | reverse complement strand
GCTGGAGGCCAAGCCCCAAGAACCCCCAGACAGCCAGCTGGGCTGCCTGACTGTTGTTTCATTAACTTTGCAATAACGGAACCTCGTGGTTTATACAATGGAACAACTACGGTTTGGGATTCTACTTACTAAGCCATGATAAGGTTTTATTGGGCTAGATGAATGGAGTAGACTAGGTTTACGTTATTCTTTTTTTTTTTAAATCAAACCCAAAAAGTAATAGCTCTGGCCATTGACTATTCATGTTTAATATTTCAGTTTTGAAATGTGAATTTG
>NW_027818005.1:0-276 GCF_054177405.1 Leptonychotes weddellii | reverse complement strand
GGGCAGTGCAGTCTCCCGGTGGAGCGAGGATTGCTGGCTTTGCTGGAGGTGAGGGCACCTCGGCGGACACGGGAGGGCAGAAGGCCGTGTAGACAGTAGGGTCAGGCTCCTGCTGTGTAGGAGTCCCCATAATGCCTCCGCTGTGGAGTCGAGTTCCTGAGCTCAACGTTGCCTCATCTGTTCTGTGAGTCTCCGTCTCCCAGTGACCAGGCAGAGAGGTGGGGCTCAGTACGGCCAAAAGAAGGGCTAGCCGTCTCCTAAATGGGGAGGAAGGGC
>NW_027818004.1:0-276 GCF_054177405.1 Leptonychotes weddellii | reverse complement strand
CAAGTGAATTGGGGCGCCTGGGTGGCTCAGTCGGTTAAGCATCTGCCTTGGGCTCAGGTCATGATCCCGGGGTCCTAGGATCGAGCCCCACATCGGGCTCCCTGCTCAGCGGGGAGCCTGCTTCTCCCTCTCCCTCTGCCTGCCGCTCCCCCTGCTTGTGCTCTCTCTCTCTCAGATAAAGAAATAAAATATTTTAAAAATAAACAAATAAGTTCAAGTAAATTGAAATGTGGCTTTGGCCCTTGCTATTGGCGGTGCTTTGCGGGTATAGATGTT
>NW_027818003.1:0-276 GCF_054177405.1 Leptonychotes weddellii | reverse complement strand
TGCCACTGAATGCTGGGAGCCCCATTCCCATTACTGGCTCAGGTGAAGAGTGGGTCCTCGGCGGGGGGGGGGGGACATTGTTTGCTTTTCTTGCATGGGGGTCTTCCTCTGGTGAGGTGGTAACTGCAGGTCTAAGCTTGGGGGGGGCGCGGGCGCTCCAGGACAGGATGGCGAGGGAGGTCCACCTCTAATGGGGTGCCAGGAGCATGACTTCCTTTCTTGGATGCCCACTTAACTTTGGAATTTCACCTAATGGGGATAGCCAGAAAATAAAGT
>NW_027818002.1:0-276 GCF_054177405.1 Leptonychotes weddellii | reverse complement strand
TTCCTTGCTCAGTGGGAGCCTGCTTCTCCCTCTCCCTGCCACTCCCCCTTCTTGGGCTCTCTCTCTGTCAAATAAATAAATAAAATGGTTTTCTTTTAAAGCCCTTTATTAATTCCCAAGTCCTAGATCCAGGTCCTAAAGGTCTTTCTAATACGGGGTTGTTAGAGAATGACCCCTTTTATATTTAAATGTGAGGCACCGGCTGGCTGTTTAGGCAGTGACTTCAGAGGTGCTGTCCCTGTCCCTTATATCAGGTCTGTTTTTGTTTTTTTTTTT
>NW_027818001.1:0-276 GCF_054177405.1 Leptonychotes weddellii | reverse complement strand
TGTGGCTTTCTGAACTCCTAGATTCATGACTTCTGTCAACACATATTTAATTAGGATGTCCTGTGTGGCGGTCAGACTTCTAAGTGCAGGAAGTAAAATGGTGACCAAAGAAAAGGACTTTCTTCTCTTAGAAGTTTGATTATAGTTGGAGACAAACATTTAATCAATTCATAGTTAAGGAAAGGGCTAGAAAATGATCGGTGTGCTGCCAAGAATACAAATGCAGTAATCCAGTAGACAGCATCATTATGGCTCCTGTATGTTAGGTGGGCAGCA
>NW_027818000.1:0-276 GCF_054177405.1 Leptonychotes weddellii | reverse complement strand
TGAACATCACCTCATATATACAACTTCCATTTGATGATGGCTTACTTCTAAACACATCCAACTTCCATGATAGGCAACTCAGATTTTATTCGGCGACCCATGGTTAAACATTCAATCTCTACTAAAGCCCAATAGCAAGTAAGTTGTTTCTCAAAAGGACAGTAGTTATCCACAGAGAAATCTAGCACTTCACTCCAAACTCCTATGGTTCTGTGCCATGATTATCTATAAGGTACTGCCAAAGGCCCCATAAACAAAATCTGTATTTGACACTGA
>NW_027817999.1:0-2648 GCF_054177405.1 Leptonychotes weddellii | reverse complement strand
TGAGCCACCCAGGCACCCTGGTTTACATTTTATTTTATTTTTATTTTTTTATAGATTTTATTTATTTGACAGAGAGACACAGCGAGAGAGGGAACACAAGCAGGGGGAATGGGAGAGGGAGAAGCAGGCTCCCCGTTGAGCAGGGAGCCCTATGCGGGGCTCGATCCCAGGACTCTGGGATCATGACCTGAGCCGAAGGCAGACGCTTAACGACTGAGCCACCCAGGCGCCCGATACAGTATACTTTTCTTTTTCTCTGGTGTGCTGCAATTTATGCCACAGATGGCATCCAGGTTACAGAAGCAGCTGCGGCCTCCGACATTCCTGAAAGGGAATCACGAGAACTGGATTCCATTTATGATTCGACCTTAATACTGGCTAACAATTATTTAATTTCGTGGAGCTCAATTATGCTTAGCCGTAAAAACGGCTTTTGGATCAACCACCAATCTCTTAAAGGTCCTCTCATTCGAAAACTAAAAATTTTGATCCGAGAAGGGATAGGATTCATTGGTTTTTTTCAAGCGGCTTCGTTCCCTACGGGCTCGTAACCGTCTACTGGCCCACGGATTCCCCTCCCCAGCCTTCGCAGCCTCTGTCTCCCTTTCCACGCTGCTACAGCGGCCGAGGGCCCGGTGGCACCGCAGGAAGCAGGCACGGAAAAAGCCAGGGCCCACCGGCTTCTCCGCCGGCTCCTGAACGCCGCAGGTCAGCACCCTAGGGCTAGCCTGGCGGCCGCCTCCTTCCCTTACACCTCGGCCAACGCAGGTGCTGTCATTCACTCCAGCCTCGGCCTCGCTCCACCCAGAGCGGATTCTGCGGGGAACCCGCAACAACTTCCTCCGCGCGTCTAGGGCCCCGGAAGTGACGTCTATGCGTGCGTGCTGGGCGCTCGCGGCGCCGGGGGCGGGGCGTGAGAGAGGGAGGGTCGGCGAGAGGGCGGGTTGTGGACTGGCGGAGCGGGGACCCACTCGAGCGACCCGCGGAGAGCGGCCGTCCCGACGCCCGTGGAGCCTCAGACCAGGTACGGAGCAGACGTACGCGGGCCGAGGCTGGCGCGGCTCTCGGCTGCGGGCGGCGGGGCGGCGGCGCCGTCCGGGCGGGGGCTGCTGGGTCATTCGCCTGTGCCGTCTACCCGGCCGGGGCCGTTGCGCCTCGGTGCTTCCAGCCGCGGTCTGTCCCAACCCCGGGCCCCGCGGCGCGGCCCTAACCGACCCCAGGTAGTCGCCGGCCGGCTTAATCCTGTCGTGCTCTGCCTGCCCGTTTCGGGCGCTCGTCGCCAAGTTCTGCGCGGCCCGGCCCAACTCCGACGGACAGGCGCTTGTCATTTCCTGGCCCCCTCCTGCCACCCGTCCACCCCTCGCAGGATGGCTTCCCTCCGGCCGGCTTCCTCTTCACTGTCCAGCCCTCGGAGTCTGAGGGGACACCTGTGGTGGCGGCCGGTCGGCTCGTGCCCCGGGCCGCTCGGGGGTCCGTCGCGATTGACGGCTCAGACCCAGATCGCAGCCCCGCCTTGGCCGGGGCGCCGGGACTTCACGAACCTGCGTCGGTCTTGCGGAGGGAGGGAAAGGTCCCGGGGCAGGGAGGGTGCAGTCTTTCGTGGTGCGGGGACTGGAAGACTTGTCCTAACTTTTGCCAGGTGGTTGAGGGGGAAGTTGTGGACCTGGGGTTAGGAGCAGAAGTCCCTGCTTGCGAACTGTCTTGGAGGGGAACAGAGGTGATGCCCATCACGGAAGTTTAGTCAGAGGGAGGGAGGCTCTCAGCCGCTTTAGAGAGTAGGTCACAGACATCTGGTGGTGCCTCAGCGCCCGTGACCGTGACCAAGCCCTGTGGTTGGGAAATATGTCAGTGGACTCGTTTTGCTCTTGAGATTAGACGTGAAAATTTGTCAGGACGAGTTTACAGCATCACTAGGGGAGTAGTTTTTTGGATGAGAAGAGTTTTGGCTGTTTTTGTTTGTTTGTTTTGTTTTGAAATTAAATAATGGTTGTACTTTTTTTTTTTTTCCTGTAAACCTGGAACTGCCTTTTTTGTTGTTGTTGTTCCCCTGAAGGCAAACGCTTAACCATCTGAGCCACCCAGGCGCCCCTGTAACTGCTTTTTAAAAAGCCTGTTAATTAAAATAGTTGTTTGTTTTTTTAAAAGATTTTATTTATTTATTTGACAGAGAGAGACAGCCAGAGAGAGAACACAAGCAGGGTAAGTGGGAGAGAGAGAGGCAGGCTTCCCACCGAGCAGGGAGCCCGATGCGGGGCTCGATCCCAGGACCCTGGGACCATGACTTGAGCCGAAGGCAGACGCCTAACGACTGAGGCACCCAGGCGCCCCTAAAATAGTTGTAACAAGAAAGCTTGCCGGTCGGGTAAAATTGGATTATATTGTTAATCCATTTATTTTTTTTAATTTTTTTTTTAGATTTTATTTATTTATTTGAGAGAGAGAATGAGAGAGAGAGAGAGCGCACATGAGAGGAGGGAGGGTCAGAGGGAGAAGCAGACTCCCCGCTGAGCAGGGAGCCCGATGTGGGACTCAATCCCAGGACTCCAGGATCGTGACCCGAGCCGAAGGCAGTAGCCCAACCAACTGAGCCACCCAGGCGCCCTTGTTAATCCATTTAATGATAAATAACGTTAACTTTTTTTTTTTTT
>NW_027817998.1:0-276 GCF_054177405.1 Leptonychotes weddellii | reverse complement strand
TATATGGACTACCTTGAAGGTTAACATTTCTAGAGGATCAGACTAAGGAGCAGGGGAGACACTCATGAGTTTTACTCCTAGGAGCCCCATCAGGTTCTCACAGTGAAAATGGGAGAAAAATGCCCTCTAGTTTGCACAGGGAAACAAGAAAAGTAACCATTTTTGAAACACACCCAGGTGAAAGGAACACATTTAAAGTAAGCACAGAGAGTGTTTTCTATAAAAACAACTACCCAGCAAAGCAAAAATAAAAATTTCGCCAAAGCCTTATCTGAC
>NW_027817997.1:0-276 GCF_054177405.1 Leptonychotes weddellii | reverse complement strand
GGGGGGGGGCACCCGCCCGCCGAGGCGCGCACCGTGGGGGCGCAGGACTGGGCATAGTCTGTGCTGCCGAGGTGCAGCCAGCTTCCCTGTTTGACACATTTGAAATCTGGTGAAAGTGAACATCAGAGCAGAGTGGTCTCTGGAGGGAAAAAGCAGAGGGGGTGGGAGGGGTGGGGAAGGAAGTGGGTCCCAGAAGGGCGTCCTGCAGAGGGATCCCGGGCTGGCCCTAGAGGGGGAGAACCCAGTCTTGGTTAATGACCAGCTGCTAGAGCTGCC
>NW_027817996.1:0-276 GCF_054177405.1 Leptonychotes weddellii | reverse complement strand
CTGCAGTCCTCAACCTGTAGGCATGAGGATCCCCACATGCAGCCTGCTAACCCTACTCATGCTGCCATGTCCAGGGCTTTCCTGATGAAGGAGCAGAAAACAGGCTGAGAAATCAGACTGTGGGGCTGGACTCCCAGCCTTCTTGCTGTGAGAACTCAGAGTGTCCCTGAATCTCCACTGCTCATTTACCTCAGTAAACAGGGGAGCAAACAAGGCTCCCCTCTCAGGTCAAAACTCACCTGTTGGATGGGAGGAGTGAGATTAAAATTGGCTAAT
>NW_027817995.1:0-276 GCF_054177405.1 Leptonychotes weddellii | reverse complement strand
TTTATTACCTTATTTTGCTCAATAATAATACTCCCTAAAGTGAAGGGGCAGTTCTGAAAGGGGCAAGGATTTTTCAAATTAGTGTTTTTTGTTTATTCCTAAATTGGCTAGGAACCAAATTTATATGTTGGCTTTCTGAAAATCACTGTTCTTTTGCTTTTGTGTTTGAAGAATACATCACCAGCCGTTCGCACACAAACACACATTTTTCATCCTGTTATATTTAATTGTCTTTAGAATTAACATATGGAATTAAATAATGATTTCAAAAATTAA
>NW_027817994.1:0-276 GCF_054177405.1 Leptonychotes weddellii | reverse complement strand
TTACAAACTAAAAGTTCCTTGTATAATAGGAGACTAATTTTTAATGGGGCATTATCCTTTCTTAGAATAGCATCCCCTTTTATCTGCCCACTAATTCTGTAACTCACCAACAATTGACTTAGAGCTAGGACTAATGGTAGTTTAATAAATATTGTTGCAAAGCCATCTTAATAGGTTTTTATTGTTTTGAAATAAATGAACCTTCTGGGGGTAATTGTAGGAGATAGATTTTTGTGAATCATTGACTATCGTCATTTTGTTTTTACAAGAAAAGCT
>NW_027817993.1:0-276 GCF_054177405.1 Leptonychotes weddellii | reverse complement strand
GGAGGTAGAAGGGGCGCCTGGGTGGCTCAGTTGGTTAAGCGACTGCCTTCGGCTCAGGTCATGATCCCAGGGTCCTAGGATCGAGCCCCGCATCGGGCTCCCTGCTTGGCGGGAAGCCTGCTTCTCCCTCTCCCACTCCCCCTGCTTGTGTTCCTTCTCTCGCTGTCTCTCTCTCTGTCAAATAAATAAATAAAATCTTTAAAAAAAAAAAAGGAGGTAGTAAATAAGGAGCCCATTATTTTCACAGAATTTTAACTTATCCAAGAAATATCTGTT
>NW_027817992.1:0-276 GCF_054177405.1 Leptonychotes weddellii | reverse complement strand
TTTTAATTAAATAAAATAAGAAATGTACCTTCAGGTACAGAAACTGCAAGGTCACAGGGAGCCTGAACCACAGGGCGACTGCTGACCTCACCCTGGCCTGGCCTTCCAGGGCTATTCATTTCTATGGCTGAATTTTTGTTTTGTTTGTTTTCTAACAGAAAAAACACAAGCTGAATGGATGGACTTTTTTTTTTTTTTTTAAGATTTTATTTATTTTTTAGAGAGCGAGCGAGAGAGAAACAGCCTGAGAGGGGAGAGGGTCAGAGGGAGAAGCAG
>NW_027817991.1:0-276 GCF_054177405.1 Leptonychotes weddellii | reverse complement strand
TTTTTTTTTTTTTTTAAAGATTTTATTTATTTGACAGAGAAAGACACAGCGAGAGAGGGAACACAAACGGGGAGTGGGAGAGGGAGAAGCAGACTCCCTGCCGAGCAGGGAGCCCGATGCGGGACTCGATCCAGGGACTCCAGGATCATGACCTGAGCCGAAGGCAGTCGCTTAACCAACTGAGCCACCCAGGCGCCCAACCTTTGGGAGTTTTGATCACTTGGCTATTCATGGGCCTACTTTCGTTAGACACAGAAATCTCAAACTTGAGGACTC
>NW_027817990.1:0-276 GCF_054177405.1 Leptonychotes weddellii | reverse complement strand
AGAGAAGCAGACTCCCTGCTGAGTAGGGAGCCCGATGCGGGACTTGATCCTGGGACTCCAGGATCATGACCTGAGCTGAAGGCAGCCGCTTAACCAACTGAGCCACCCAGGCGCCCTCACTGTTGTCTTATTTTAAGAAATCGCCACAGCCACTCCCCACCTTCAGTAGCCACTACCCTGATCAGTCATCAGCCATCAACTGTAAGGCAAGACCCTACCAACAAAAAGATTATGACTTGTTTAAAGCCATAATCTTTCAACAGATTGATGGCTGTT
>NW_027817989.1:0-276 GCF_054177405.1 Leptonychotes weddellii | reverse complement strand
ATTGTGAAGCAATACTTATGTGAAGTTTAGCACGTTGATAGTGGATTGAAAAATAGAGAGGCCATAGCTGAAGAATGGAACGAACAAACAGGGAAGGGAAGTGAAGACATAGCCTAATCTGCCTCTCTAGTATAATTTGAGGACTGCTCATAAGATCCTTTGGGCATCCTCTAGTAATATCTCTTCAGTGAGTGAAAGTTACTAATCATAAATCATTTTGTGTTCAACATTGCCAATTCCCAATGTTTGCCTTTTGAAATATGAATACTGTACTGT
>NW_027817988.1:0-2648 GCF_054177405.1 Leptonychotes weddellii | reverse complement strand
AAATCAGTGTGTATCCTCACTGGAAGTTGTGCTTTCAAGGACCTCACGTAAGTCATTTAGCAAGTCAATAGAGCTTCATCGCGAAAACTGCAATGGCCGGGGGGGGGGGGGTAGAGAAATTACAAGGAAGAAGAGGAAAGCTTTGGTTTTAAATCTATCCCATCCATCTTTTTTTAAAATGTCTTCTTTTTACTGCTAACCCTTACTCATCCTGTGGTTGCTATTTGTATCTCTGTTACTATGCTGAAACTCCCGGTCTAAACTGAAAGCTGAAAAGGAACTCTGTCCCTCAAATTCCTCGTGCTTTCATCAGATAAAGTGGGTTTGCTTTTTACTTTTTGAATCTTCGGCTTCCTAAATGCAGTTTATTTCCAAAAGTGTGATGTTCATGGCAACTATTTTTACTTTCTTCTTTGCTTTTTGAAACTTGATGTATAGAGGGGCTCGACTAATGCTTCTTTCTCTCCCAATTATTTAACTATTGACTAGCCATCTGCGGGAGAGGAGTGTGTTTACTCTGAGTTAATTAGTATCCAATGGTAATGGCAATTACCATGTTTATCGAAAATAACTATGTCATATAGTGTGCTATATTATAATGAAACTTATTTAACCTAAATTTTTTATTAAGGCATATGGAAATCCAGATGTTTTAGGGAATTATCATCACATTTCAATTCGGTGATTTTAAAAAATATATTTATATATTTAAAGATCATCATCTAGGGGCGCCAAGCTGGCTGAGTTGGTGGAGCATGCGACTTGATCTCAGGGTTGGGAGATTGAGCCCCACAATGGGCATAGGGATTACTTAAAAAAATAAAATATTGAAAAAAAAATCGGCTATAGTTAAGGAATGGTTTATAAGCAGTTTTCAATCAAATAACGTCATTCTTACAATTATTTTCGACACAGTCGACTTCTAGCTGTATCACTAATGTCTAATCTCAATTTGCCTTCTTCGGCGAGAATTTGTTATCTTTATTTTTTGTAGGACTTGCACTTACATTTAAATTCAAGGTCAGAGGGGCGCCTGGGTGGCTCAGTCGGTTGAGCGTCTGCCTTCGGCTCAGGTCATGATCCCAGGATCCTGGGATCGAGCCCCGCATCAGGCTCCCTGCTTGGCGGGAAGCCTGCTTCTCCCTCTCCCACTCCCCCTGCTTGTGTTCCCTCTCTCTCTGTGTCTCTCTCTGTCAAATAAATAAATAAAATCTTTAAAAATATATATAAATAAATTAATTAATTAAAGGTCAGATGTTCTGAGTTGGAACTTCTTAGTTTTTTTTTTTCTTCCTCATGTCTTCAATGAAATCTAAGAAATGGCTGTCTCTAGTTACAAAGGTAATAGTTGTTCTGAGTCCCATTTTTATGTGACTGATTTTTTTTTTTAGTGCTCCTTGAAATTACTATTTCATCCATCTGCCTAATGTTTGGTGGTTCTAGGACCACATCAATTCTGAAATACTCTATGTGGTTTTTAAGTTACCTTTCAAGGTTCTCTTCCCCTTAATAATACTTCTGTATTTTCCAATATTCCTCAACAAAACTTTTCTCCTGTTGGGCTAGTCTCCTCTATATGCTGTTCTCACTTCCTTATTATGCGCAATCACACCATATTCCCTTCTAGAAAAATGCTCATCTGAAATGTAAAATTGGTAGGATCATGACAGACTGAATTTGAGAGTTAATGGAGGAGAAGTCAAGAAAGTCTCCCAGTTACTGGGTGGATGATGATACCATTCACTGAGAATTAGAGTAGAAAAGCCCAAGTTTACGGAGGAGAAGAAAATTTCACTCTGGCAAGTTGATTTGTAGTGTCTGTGGAACACAGCCAAACGCAGGTGTCCTAAAAGGAGTGATTTTTTTTTTAAGATTTTATTTATTATTTGAGAGACAGAGACAGAGATAGCAACAAAGAGCCCAAGCTGGGAGGAGAGGAGAAGCAGGCATCCTGCTGAGCAGGGAGCTGGACTCGATCCCAGGACCCGTGACCTGAGCTGAAGGCAGAGGCTTAATCAACTGAGCCACCCAGATACCCCTAAAAGGAGTTAGTTATTTGGGTCTGGACTGAGAAGATTAGGCTGGAGTTTCAGATTTAGCAATAATTTAAAATATTTGTTTGTTAAGTCGTGCAGGTGGATGAGTTTCCACTGGGAGTATACTAAAGTGAGATGAAAAGAAAGCTGAGTGGGGAATTCTGAGAAAACATTAACTTTTAAGTAGTGGTTTGAGGAAATATAGCAACCAGAGAGGTGGCAGGAGATGTCATGGAAACGTGGGAAGAAGAAAGTTTCCAGGATAAGGCGGTGACCACAGTGTAAAGAAGTGATTAAGAGAAGAGCAGCTGGAGGGCAGGAAAGACTGGGTGCCATAAAAAGTGAGTGGAGAAAGAGGGAACGTGGCCAGGAAAGCACCACTGAATGTTTAACGTAACACACCATAAACTGAAGTCCCTGGGTTTCCACTCCCTATAAAATTAAATTTAATAATGTGTAAGAGTCTAATCGTTTAGGACTTAGAAAACTGTTATAAGCAGAATATTATAAAAAGAGTTCTGAACTGGCCAAGAGTAAAAGTATAACAAACTGGGCATCAGGGGCTTTAAAAAAGTCCGGTGAAACAGGTAGAACAAGAAATGTAGTTGGGTG
>NW_027817987.1:0-276 GCF_054177405.1 Leptonychotes weddellii | reverse complement strand
GGCTAACATTACTTAACATTCAATTGTAATATAAAAATCCACTGGAAAGGGCGCCTGGGTAGCTCAGTCGGTTAAGTGTCTGCCTTCAGCTCAGGTCATGATCTCAGGGTCCTGGAATCAAGTCCTGCATTGGGCTCCCTGCTCAGTGGGGAGTCTGCTTCTCCCTCTGCTCCTCACCCCACTTGTTGTGCTCTCTCTCGCTCTCTCTCTCACTCACTCTCTCTCAAATACATAAATAAAATCTTTTTTAAAAAATCCACTGGGAAGTAATCTCTT
>NW_027817986.1:0-276 GCF_054177405.1 Leptonychotes weddellii | reverse complement strand
CAACCATGGGTGGTGGCCTACTGTGGGAAAGGGAACTTGGGGCTTTGGGTGAGATGTCTGCACTCAAGCCCAGGTTCCATTATTCGTGAGCTTTGTGGGACTGAGCAAGATTCTTAACCTCTCCATGCCTCAGTTTCCTGATCTGTAAAATAGAAAGGTGATAGCTGCCTGCCTCTACTACATGAGAAACTAGATGGAACCAGTATCTTTGACAGTTTTGTGTACCTGTGGAGGTTACACATGGTCATTTCAGGCAGGTGGGCAAACTTGAGAGCT
>NW_027817985.1:0-276 GCF_054177405.1 Leptonychotes weddellii | reverse complement strand
GGCGAGCGGAGCTGGGCCCTGACTGAGGGGGGCGTCTTCCCAGTCAGAACGGCTCCGTCTGCCCCGCGGTCATCAGGAATCTCCTCCTCGGTGTGAGGAGCAATCAGACGAGCTCTGGGTCTCCCTCTCACAGCCAAGGTCGCCGATCAACCGACACAGAAAAGTCACCAAAAGGCAGCGAGCTGCAAAAGCCCAGCACAGTCGACACTGGCGTTCCCAGAGCTTCCTGACAATCTGGCGTTGGCCTGCCGTGCGCTCTCGTCCGAGGATGCTCGG
>NW_027817984.1:0-276 GCF_054177405.1 Leptonychotes weddellii | reverse complement strand
TGAGAAACAGTAGAGCTGAATTATGTTCACTCCCATAAACAACTAGTATCCTTTATATTAATTATTAATAGTCAAACGGATATCAGGGAATATTTTCTGGAGACTATCTCTATGGAAAGGCCGTCTACTATGTCCACCATAATGATGGAGAGATTTCTGGGCTTCACAGACTTACAGATTCATAATCTGTACAAGGGCGCCCTGTGATTTCCTTCTTTATAGGCTCAGGCAATTCTTGCATGTTCTGAAGTTTGGAAACCACCGTCCGAGCAAAAT
>NW_027817983.1:0-276 GCF_054177405.1 Leptonychotes weddellii | reverse complement strand
TGCAGACGCGTCCTTGGCGGCGGCGGGCCGGCAGCCTGGCGGGCCGTGTGGTGCTGCTCCTGGGCCTCCTTGTCCTCACCATCCTAGCCCTGGGGGAGGCTCTGCTCCGCGGACTCGGCCTTTCCTGTGGCCACGGGGGCAGGCGGGGCTTTCTCCAGCGTGACCCGCGAGATCCGAGCTCGCCTGCAAGGGCCCTCCCGTCTCTCTTATTAGTGATGCATGCAGGTCCTCCTGGAGCGACGCCCAGACGGCCATGGGCGCGCAGGGCCTAGCCAG
>NW_027817982.1:0-276 GCF_054177405.1 Leptonychotes weddellii | reverse complement strand
TATTCCATATGAATTTTAGAATTATTTATTCTAGTTCTGTGGAAAATTCAATTGGTATTTTGATAAGGATTACATTGAATCTGTAAATTATTTTGGGTAATATGGACATTTTAACAATATTCTTTCAGTTCCTGAGCATGGTATATATTTCCATTTATTTGTGTTGCCTTCATTTTCTTTCTTTTTTTTTTTAAATTTTTTTTATTGTATGTTAATCCCCATACATTACATCATTAGTTTGAGATGTAGTGTTCCATGATTCATTGTTTGTGCATA
>NW_027817981.1:0-276 GCF_054177405.1 Leptonychotes weddellii | reverse complement strand
GGCTAACATTACTTAACATTCAATTGTAATATAAAAATCCACTGGAAAGGGCGCCTGGGTGGCTCAGTCGGTTAAGCGTCTGCCTTCAGCTCAGGTCATGATCTCAGGGTCCTGGAATCAAGTCCTGCATTGGGCTCCCTGCTCAGTGGGGAGTCTGCTTCTCCCTCTGCTCCTCACCCCACTTGTTGTGCTCTCTCTCTCTCTCTCACTCACTCTCTCTCAAATACATAAATAAAATCTTTTTTAAAAAATCCACTGGGAAGTAATCTCTTCAAT
>NW_027817980.1:0-276 GCF_054177405.1 Leptonychotes weddellii | reverse complement strand
CCTCTGCCTTGGCTGAGGTAGCCCCACCCCGGGGAGTCCTTCCCCTGCTTGCGTCTGGTTGACACCCTGGGGGCTCGGCTCTAGTCAAGCTCCCAGGTGTGGCACAGGGGCCGTTTTTGCCTCTCCCAGGCCCAAGGGTGCTAACCACCCTGCACTGGACTTGTCCCCTCCCCAGCACCTGCGCCGACACCTGCCACACGTGTAGGTCATTTCACATTTTAGCCACGGGGGTGTGTGTGCAGTGTTCCTGCGGACGGACTCAGCGCAGCCCAGCTT
>NW_027817979.1:0-276 GCF_054177405.1 Leptonychotes weddellii | reverse complement strand
GGGTGTTATATGCAAACAATGAATCATGGAACACTACATCAAAAGCTAATGATGTAATGTATGATGATTAACATAACAATAAAAAAAATTGGATTGTCTTTTTTTGAGTTGTAGAAATTCTTTGTTAGATAAGTATTTTGTGATTATTTTCTCTCAGTTTGTGGTTTGCCTATTCATTGTCTTTTTTGATGTGTATAAGTTTTCAATTTTGATGAAATCAAATGATCAAAATTTTAAGGTTATTGCTTTTTCTTTTCTATAAGGTTTTGACCATCC
>NW_027817978.1:0-276 GCF_054177405.1 Leptonychotes weddellii | reverse complement strand
TGAGAAACAGTAGAGCTGAATTATGTTCACTCCCATAAACAACTAGTATCCTTTATATTAATTATTAATAGTCAAAAGGATATCAGGGAATATTTTCTGGAGACTATCTCTATGGAAAGGCCGTCTACTATGTCCACCATAATGATGGAGAGATTTCTGGGCTTCACAGACTTACAGATTCATAATCTGTACAAGGGCGCCCTGTGATTTCCTTCTTTATAGGCTCAGGCAATTCTTGCATGTTCTGAAGTTTGGAAACCACCGTCCGAGCAAAAT
>NW_027817977.1:0-2648 GCF_054177405.1 Leptonychotes weddellii | reverse complement strand
CAGCCCCACTGACCACTCTCTGTTTCTTGAGTGTGCACTGCCCCAAACTCATTCTGGGCTTCCAGGTTAGACCATCTCTTACCATCTGGAGTTCACTTGCTCGTTCAACAGATACTTACTGAGTGTCTCTTATGTGCCCGGTATTCTAGGCCGGGGGGGGCATTGAAGTGGACAGCCTTTACTGAGTTTATGTTCTCGTGGGACAGCCAGGTAGTGAAGATCCAGCTTGATGAGTGGTTGAGCATGTGTGTGAGGGTGTGGGGAGGGTGGGGGAAGGCCTCCCCAAGAAAGTGCCCTTTGAGGACAGATCTAAGGGGGTGAAAGAGTGCTATCTTGAGATTTTCCTTGTTTGCTTGTTGTGAGTCCCCTCCCCGCCCCCACAACAGTACCCAAAATCATGAGAGATCTCACTTTGTTCAATCCTCCGTCTCTAGTACCCAGAATGGAGCCCAACACTTAGTAGGTGAACAGGGAATATTTGGGGATATAGAGGTGGGCCTTGGGAAGGTTCCAGTCTTGACCGTTGCTGCTGCCTTAATTTTCAGAGCAAGTAGAGCTCTTACACTGTTGTAAAGCAGGTCACACCTGCCTCCTATAATCTACCACTTCAGAAAGCTTAGTCCTAGAAGGGACTCATTTGAGGAAACTGAGATTCTGGTTCCTAAATAATGGAAGATTCTAATCAGATGGGATTTCATAAAAGGATATATGATGCAAGAGGAAGTGGTTGCTTCTGACAACCAGGATTATAATTTATGAAAGGATGGGGGCGTGTGGATGAAGAGGAAGGATGTCAGAACCCAGGGAGGGGCCAGGGGGCTTTCTGGCCCATGGTAGCACAAAGATGTCTTTTGTTGTGTTGCTGAGTACACGGATGAGCTATTAAAACACTTGGCTTTGTGTCCATCCACCGACCAGGTGAACTAGGCAAATCATTTAATTTCCAATGTTAGACAATTATTCTGACACTTGTTAAGACAGTTGGAAGAATTTATTCAAGACTACTGCAATAGGGGAGAGAGATAGGGGTTCAATTCTAAATACAGCAAAGATAGCTGGGGATTTATAACCAAGGAGCAGAGTATGGGGGGTGGGGAATGGAAAAGTATGGAGAGAACACATCAAGGGTAGGGGGTGGTTCTTGCGAAACTGGCTCAACAGGATTCTTGCTAAAGGCAGGCCTACCACTTGGACATCAAAGGTGGGGGATGGGGAACTCGGTCAGGTGGGAGCATTCTCTCTCAACGGACTTAGCAGGGTTCTTGCTGAAACTAGACCCTTGCAAGGATGGACAGAGAAGCCCAATTAGAATTTGGTCAAGGAGAGATCTTTGTCGGCCTCACTTTCCTAATCTGATAAAGGGGACAGTGATGCCAGTGTAACCCACCCATGGGGCCATTTTGGAATGAAGTCAGTCAAAAGGTAATAAACAAATAAACCCTATGTGGTGGTGGTGGGGGTGGGTGGGTGTTGTTATAAAGCTGGGCCTCCCACATTAAGTAGAAGCTACAACTTGGAAGGACCTCGATGCACTTCTGTTCAAGTAGCCTACTCTTCCTCCTCACTCTCTACACCCCTACACCCGTAGTACTGAATTCACTCAGCAGTGGATAGTGGACTTGAAGAGGAAGGGGGAGTGGGTGGTGAGGAGAGCACAGATTTAGGAGTGGGTTCTGGAATGGAAGTGAGGGCAGAAGGCAGTGCCAAGCCATTTGACCTGGGCCTTGTGCTGAAAGTTTACTCCCATGACTGCGACATGGTATTTGAAAGAAGACATTTGTCTCAATGAGAGCTAGTTTTGAAGCAGTGGGGGAAAGAGGGTTTATTGGGACCAACTGGTCAATCTTTTGGGGGGAAATCAAATTATATCCCCATTTTGCATCACACTTCAAAAGAAACACAAGACAAATAGAAATAATCAGTGTAAGAACAAAACCATAAGGACGATCTAGGTGAATATTCACATAAGCTTGAGGAAGGGTTTGTAGGTATGATATCAAAGGGAAAAACAAGCTTAATGTTTGATTAGCAAATGAGCTCAGGACTTCCAAAAGAAAGATGCAAATGCCAGCTCATCAAAAAAAAAAAAAGTGTTGGCGGCAGCTCTTACAAAGAATGTATTCCTAAGGTATAAAGAACACATACAAAACAATAAAAAAGATGAATACCATAAGAGAAAAATGGTCACAGAAGAAGAAGACATTTTTAATGGCCAAAAAATAAATGGAACAACTCATCACCATTTATCAGGAATGTAAATAAAACCAGAAGATTGCAAACACTTATTTAAAACACTTTTATCAAGATCTTGGGACTATTACTATTATAGTAACAGTTCTAAATTCTAAAATATTTTAAAAGAAAGGGATCCCATAAAAATACGTAAACTGGAATAATTTCTTTAGAGAAATCAGTCTTCAATGCGAAGAGGAAAGTGGTTCGTAATTAGCACTTTCAAACCGATAAACATCCCTTCAGTTCTTGCTTGTTCTTAAACTTGAGAACCTGAAGGTAAAATTGATTTATCACATCTTCTCGTGGTTAATATAAAGTTTGGCCTACTCTTGAAAGAATAACACCTACACACAAATTCCAAAGCAGATGGATGGGTTGCTACCGTATTTGGAAACTTCCATTGGTTCTGACCG
>NW_027817976.1:0-276 GCF_054177405.1 Leptonychotes weddellii | reverse complement strand
TGTTGTTGTTATTTTTAGCCTATTAATGCAATGTATTACATTAACTGATTTTCAAATGCTGAAACAGACTTGCATGCGTAGGTTAAATCCCACTTGGTGGTAGTATGTATGTAATTCTTTTCATGCTATTTTGGATTTGATTTGCTAATAATTTGTTGAGGATTTTGCATCTATGCTCAAGAGAGGTAAGTGGTCTGCAATTTTCTTTTCTTGTAGTGTTTTTTTCTTATTTTGGTATTAAGTCATGCTGGCCTCATAGAATGAGTTAGAAAGTAT
>NW_027817975.1:0-276 GCF_054177405.1 Leptonychotes weddellii | reverse complement strand
CTCTCTCTCTCTCTCTCAAATAAATAAAATCTTAAAAAAAAAGAAAAAGAATTTACATGTATTTATAAAATTATATATAATATATAAACATATAATTTATATATTATATATATTATATATATTTATGAAATTTGTAAAAATTTATAAATATATATTCTTATATATAATATAAATGTGTATTAATAAATATACAACATAAATATATATTTATATTTTATATATTTATAAATAAGTTTATAAATATATACTTAAAATTATTTTTATATATATATATAT
>NW_027817974.1:0-276 GCF_054177405.1 Leptonychotes weddellii | reverse complement strand
GCGGGACTCGATCCTGGGACTCCAGGATCATGACCTGAGCCGAAGGCAGTCACTTAACCAACTGAGCCACCCAGGCGCCCCAGAGCCTGCCTTTTTTAAAGCACTATTTGGTACACCTTCAAAAGGCAGATGTCCCATCTGATTTATCTTTAATGCTCAATATGTGGGCTACAGTAGACAATCAATAAATGTTTGTTGATTGAAGGAGAGAGAGTGGAAAATCATCAGGCTTCCCAAGGTTCACAAGGGAAACCAGGAGACTCCTTTGTAATTTGG
>NW_027817973.1:0-276 GCF_054177405.1 Leptonychotes weddellii | reverse complement strand
TTATAGGTCTTTTCAACTTTGAGCACCATGATGATTTTTAATTGATCTTTTAAAAATGTAACTTGCATTTGTTTTTCTTTTTTTTTTTTTTAAAGATTTTATTTATTTATTTGAGACAGAGAGAATGAGAGAGACAGCACATGAGAGGGGGGAGGGTCAGAGGGAGAAGCAGGCTCCCTGCCAAGCAGGGAGCCCGATGTGGGACTCGATCCAGGGACTCCAAGATCATGACCTGAGCCGAAGGCAGTCGCTTAACCAACTGAGCCACCCAGGCGC
>NW_027817972.1:0-276 GCF_054177405.1 Leptonychotes weddellii | reverse complement strand
TTCTCCATGTACTATAAAACTCTTGGGAATCTGCTGACAGAATTTTCTTCTGTCACAGTTAAGTGCTCAACAGACTTTGGGTCCAAGGTCCTCCCAGGTCATGACTCTCTCCCAAAGGTGGTCCTGACTGTGAGCCAAGGAACCCCCATGAGGTTCATAGGCATGGAATGCTGGAATGAGCAGATCTTTACACACACACCCTGATGGATGGGCCCCAGACTGGGAGACAAGTCCCTTTGCTTCTCTTTCTTACGCTAGATGTCTGGGTCCAATCTG
>NW_027817971.1:0-276 GCF_054177405.1 Leptonychotes weddellii | reverse complement strand
GTTGAATGCACAGGTGGCTGCTGCAGGAGCTGAGATTTTTCCATGTTACTCAATAAGCAGCCCTGTTTTCACAGAAAGGGGGGGGTAGGAGGAGTCTCCAATTTCCCTGAAAATGATGTTACAAATAGCTAAAGCTTCACTGAATGCGGTTCTCAAGAGGAACACAACATTCACCTTCCTGACATGACAAACCCCCAGCTGATGAGGCCGCGCGTGTCCGGATGGCTGGCAGACCCATCTCCTGTGCCTCCTTCTGCAGCCTGTTGCGCCCACCTC
>NW_027817970.1:0-276 GCF_054177405.1 Leptonychotes weddellii | reverse complement strand
CTTCCACCTTTGCTCATTTTACCTCTACCAAGTGGACCGTGAGAACCTTAGAAAACCATTGTGTTTCCGTGGGCTCACTGACCTCACTGCGTGGGTGAGAATGAGTACGCTGCTTATTTCGCTGGGACTTTGACCCAAATTCACAGCATTTTAGGCTCATGCACACAGCCAGGAGTTAGGCTCTGACCAAGTACTTCTTGTTGCCAGCCTCTAGAATCACGACTGGCCCATAGTGTACCTGGAATTAATGAAAAATGAATAAATGCATAGAGGAGT
>NW_027817969.1:0-276 GCF_054177405.1 Leptonychotes weddellii | reverse complement strand
GAAATGTGATGGAAATCTCCAGGACATTACCAGCTTTCTAGAGAAGACGATGCTTTGTGCCTATGCTGTAGGAATACATTGTTTTGCGCCACGACTTTTTAAAGCATTTTAGTAGAAAGCGCTAACTTCATATTAGTGAATGATACCAGAAGGAAGGATCATAGATTCTTAATCTAAATGCACTTGTGGTTTTTTTTTTTATTTTTTTATTGTTATGTTAATCCCCATGCATTACATCATTAGTTTTAGATGTAGTGTTCCATGATTCATTGTTTG
>NW_027817968.1:0-276 GCF_054177405.1 Leptonychotes weddellii | reverse complement strand
TGCTGACAACTTTAGGTAACGTTGTGTTTCTGATAATGACAAATTTCTATGCAGCTGGTGTTATTACTCCTATTTTATGGGTAAAGAGACCACGGCTCCTAGAAGCTAAGTAACTTGACCAGGATCACAGAGTAGTGGGGCTAGGTTGAACCTAGATCTGTCAGACATGAACTGCTGCCCTAAGCCATTATAGTGCACTACCCTTCACTGAGACTAAAAAACTCGAAAGAAAGAAAGAGAGGGAGAGAGAAGAAAGAAAGGAAGGAAGGAAGGAAG
>NW_027817967.1:0-276 GCF_054177405.1 Leptonychotes weddellii | reverse complement strand
ACACCTCTGTTTGATATCAAACTGTACTCATTCACTCTTTTAGTTTCTTAGAAAGGTCTAAAAATCTCTGGGATCCCGCGACCTTCGCCCACCACCTCCTCCTCACAGGAGTGCCTCATGCATTGGCCTGAGGTCCTCAGAGCCTGAGCTGTAGTTCAGGTCCCCTCACCTTGCTTGTTTTCCTGCCTCCAGGCCCTGCCCCATCCAAGACATTCTCCACATAGCTCTCTCTTTCTAAATCACAGTCTTTACTATCACCCTTCAGGGGGCCACATT
>NW_027817966.1:0-2648 GCF_054177405.1 Leptonychotes weddellii | reverse complement strand
TTCACAGCGCTCACCATAGCACATATACCCCCGCCCGATGTCTATCACCCAGCCACCCCATCCCTCCCACCCCCCCACCACTCCAGCAACCAACTCTCAGTTTGTTTCCTGAGATTAAGAATTCCTCATATCAGTGAGGTCATATGATACATGTCTTTCTCTGACTGACTTATTTCGCTCAGCATAATACCCTCCAGTTCCATCCACGTCGTTGCATTTCTAAAAATTTTATTATGTTAATCACCATACATTATATCACTAGTTTTTGATGTAGTGTTCCATGATTCATTGTTTGTGTATAACACCCAGTGCTCCATTCAATACGTGCCCTCTTTAATACCCATCACCAGGCTAACCCATGGATGGGTGTATCCTATCTTTTAACCAGCACTCTGTGGAAGTCAAATAATTAGAACTGCATTATGAGATGAGCTTTGCATATTTCCTCTTAGCTACATTTTTTTTTTTTTTTTTGCCAAATAGGGCCAGAGATAAACCTTCCATTTATTCTCAGAGCTAAACTACTCCTGGTCAGAGCCATAAAACACTTAAGATGAATTTGCATAGTTCATGGTGCATTTACTCCAACAACAAAGCAGGAACCTTAAGCTTTGAATGACTTCGACTTATTCAATTTCTATATGTATGTAATGTTTTGTTTATTTTCACAGTATAAAATGTGTTTTGTATACTGACCAGCCACCATGTAGATTTACAAGCAATTGTTGTGTTCTGATTGTTAATGTATTACAAATGTGAAAGGATTTTTCATGGGGCCTTTCCTGTTGCCTTAGAATTACCTCAAGCTGAGAACACAGATATTAAGTACCCCATATTAAAGAGAAGAGTAAACTGGGCCAGACACCCCCTATGAGGAGACAACCAAATCCCTAATCATCACTGTCTCTGATAGAAACTTAGAATTGGCAAAGAAGGAGGGGAAGGTTGCAAAGCACTGGAGTTGCTCTGATTGGCTTATAGGTTGTGACTGGAGGTAAAGCTTCATTCTACAAATTCAGTGGAGCAGAGTTATTATAGGAGAGCTCTCCTTGAGACTGGCGGGGCTGGCAAGGAGAGACAGATATGACTGCTGGTTAGGCACTTGCTTATGCAGTGGGCTTGCTAATATTTCCTTGGTGCCTATTTGAGCAGTAAAAGAAGAGAGTTGAAGGGGAGAGCAGGAGCATTAAGAATGTCCACCATTCGGTGTGGTCAAATGGTTATCCCGGAAGGCAGACAGCATTGAACTATCTTGCATGTATCCCATTCTTGAGGGCTGACACCTGGAGGAGTCCCAGGAAATTATGGAGTAATTATCTAGAGGCAGGAGTGAAGGTATAGCTTAAAGAGAGCTGAGGTCCTCCGCCCAGTGCTTTTGACCACCTGCTGGTATATAAGCCAAGAAGAGCAATTTCTAAAGCTGATATCCTGAGATTTCTGCCACCTTAGGACCAGCTTAAGTTGTGTCTTTGCCATCAATAGTTCTCATCTTGGAAAACCTCCCTGACCTAGCTACCTAAGTTAAATGTCATGAGCTGGACCCCCGAGTCTGAACTGCTGAAGACTCTATACCACTCACAAGACAAATACTAGAGTTGTCCACCTGCAAAATATGGAGAGATCATGTATCTTTTCAGAAGTTAGATATTCCATTTTATTGACCTAAACAGAACACATGAAAATTTATTTATGAAAGTAATAGCTAAAAGCAATGGCTGGAACCATCATAGCCTTTATCTTGATTATAATTCCTTATTTCTATATGCTTATTTGTTAAAGTTTTGCCCCCGCCAAGTTTTAAGCTCCATAAAAATAAGAAGCATATGTAACTTCTTTAATGCTACATCCTCAGGGTCTAGCCCAAAATGTGCCACATAATAGATGCTCACTGTTTAGGAAACAACAAATCTTCAAAATGCCACATATGAATATATGTGAATTAATTCCACATATGTGAATGAATCGATGGGATAAATTTTATTATAAATATTAATTGGTACTAACAAGAGTGAGATCTCAAGAGTTTTGCCACAGTAAATGTGGTTGTAGCAGCTCCGACAGTGTCCACAGAGTTACGTGAGCTATGAGGTAGCATCACCATGTTACTCGTGGGCACAGAAATTCCACTTAGAGTTTCTCAACAGCATCAGAATCACTGGATGTATCTTCTTCCCTCGTAGACTCATCAGAGAGTCACAAATGCAAGAAGCCATAATTTTTCCCTGAAACTGAAATTATTGATGTGAATTTACCTGGTCTTTCTATGCAGGTTTGTGAAACACAGATGGCTTGGTAATGCCCTGTCAATTAAAAGGAATGAGTGCAGTGGGGAGGGATGTTTATCTACCCCAGATCTTACTGGGTATGATTTAATATTAGCACATTCCTTCCATTTTGTTCCTGTTTACACTTTGTTTCTTTTGAGAACTAATGATTTGTAGGCCTATATCATGGATGTGCATGGGGAAAGCCTGAACTCTGAGCTGCCCAGTGAGCATTGCCTACTGAAGGCTGAGCTGCCCCTGGCCTGATGTGCTGCCTATAAACACCATTAATAAAAGTTTGTGGTGTACAGTCAGAATGGCTAAAATTAACAAGTCAGGAAATGACAGATGTTGGCGGGGATGCAGAGAAAGGGGAACCCTCCT
>NW_027817965.1:0-276 GCF_054177405.1 Leptonychotes weddellii | reverse complement strand
GCACAAACAATGAATCATGGAACACTTCATCTAAAACTAATGATGTAATGTATGGGGATTAACATAAGAATAAAAAAATATATATATATATATATATATCCATGGGGAAAGGATTATTTGCAATTCAGGAATGTTAGCCTGGTTCATTTGGTGGCAGAAGTAAGTTGGGACAGATATAGTAATCTAATTTATAGTTTTAAAAACCATAACTATTTTGGTTAAAGTAATATGAAGATGAGTCCTTTTCCTGACAGCTCAGCAGGTCTCCCAAGCTAT
>NW_027817964.1:0-276 GCF_054177405.1 Leptonychotes weddellii | reverse complement strand
CAGGTAGAAGTGGGGGCAGGCCATCTTAACTACTTGTTCACAAAATTAATAATATTTAAAAAAAAAAAAAAAGAGGACATGGTTATGCCCATAAGGAGAAAAACATGCCACACTGAACTGAGTGTCTTACAGTTTTCAAAACAGTGTTTCATATAAACTATGTAAGGTAGGTGCATCATGGATTATTACTGTCTCTGTTGTTTTTTTTTTTTATTCTTATGTTAATCCCCATACATTACATCATTAGTTCTAGATGAAGTGTTCCATGATTCATTG
>NW_027817963.1:0-276 GCF_054177405.1 Leptonychotes weddellii | reverse complement strand
TACCCAACCTCACATCCAGAATATACATCCAGAATATACATCATCATTTTTAATGGCAATACAGCATTACCTTGTATAGTTATACTCATGATAATTTGTGTAATTCTCTATCATTGTACATTTTGTCTGTTTTCATTTTCTCACTATTATAAACAATATTGTGATAATAATCATTTTTATGCATATAGGTATTCATAGCTGCCTAATTATTTTCTTCATTTTTTTTAAGATTTTATTTATTTATTTGAGAGAGTGAGAGAAAGAACGAGCAGGGGG
>NW_027817962.1:0-276 GCF_054177405.1 Leptonychotes weddellii | reverse complement strand
CATCATTACCCTGGCTCGACTGCATTCTGCTCCACTGCAATGGGCTCCATGACACCCACCCCCACTGCCCATCTACCCCCACCCCAGTCCGCAAGCCTACCAACCTCCACCCTGCCGACCCCGGGAAGCCTCATCCCAGAGAGCGCGGGGCTCCTCCCTGCTGGGGCGCCAGGACCTGCTCACAGCACCCTGATGGCCCTTGCCAGCCGTGCCCGGCTCTGTCGTTACCTGCAGGTTCTACGGCTACCTCTTAAGACTCTTGAGAAAAGAGACTGT
>NW_027817961.1:0-276 GCF_054177405.1 Leptonychotes weddellii | reverse complement strand
GTATTGCAAGCAAGTAAGTGAGAGATGATCTTATAGTCAACTTGCTATATCACATTTTAGCTCAAAATCTACCACCACATACCTCAGAGGGCATTCACGGATAGCCACAACATTAAAAGTATGATAGCCATAACATTAAAAGAAACATATATATTTCTTTATATATATATAGAGAGAGAGAGAGAGAGATTTGTTTGAGAGAGAGGGAGAGAGCACACACGAAAAGGGGGAGAGGCAGAGGGAGAGAGAGAATCTCAAGCAGATTCCCTGCTGAGC
>NW_027817960.1:0-276 GCF_054177405.1 Leptonychotes weddellii | reverse complement strand
TGGTCGAACTTTCCATTCTAGTGCACATTCAGAATTTATTCCTTTCTGAAAGTTGTGCCAGCTTCCTCTCTTCAATTCCAAATTTTGCTTCTTCCAATTACCAGGGACTATAAAGTCCAGCCTTCCTTCTTGGCCTCTTTGATTCTCCTTTATTCAGCTAAATATTGTTTTAAATTCTTAATTTGTATGTATAATACTTTACAGCAAACCCATGGTCGTGACATTTTCTTAATGATTTTTTTCTACTATAGAAATAATGCAGATAGGAAACTTGGG
>NW_027817959.1:0-276 GCF_054177405.1 Leptonychotes weddellii | reverse complement strand
CATCATTACCCTGGCTCGACTGCATTCTGCTCCACTGCAATGGGCTCCATGACACCCACCCCCACTGCCCATCTACACCCACCCCAGTCCGCAAGCCTACCAACCTCCACCCTGCCGACCCCGGGAAGCCTCATCCCAGAGAGCGCGGGGCTCCTCCCTGCTGGGGCGCCAGGACCTGCTCACAGCACCCTGATGGCCCTTGCCAGCCGTGCCCGGCTCTGTCGTTACCTGCAGGTTCTACGGCTACCTCTTAAGACTCTTGAGAAAAGAGACTGT
>NW_027817958.1:0-276 GCF_054177405.1 Leptonychotes weddellii | reverse complement strand
ACCCCATTTTATTTATCCATTGATGGACACCTGCGTTGCTTCCACTGCTTGGCTGGTGTGAACGCTGCTGCTGTGAACATGGGTGTGCAAATATCTCTTTGAGTCCCTACTTACAATTCTCTGGGGTATACACCTAAGAGTGGGATTGCTGGATCACATGGTAATTGCATGTTTACGTTTTTTTTTGTTTTTTTTTTTTTATTATTTTTTATTGTTATGTTAATCCACATACATTACATCATTAGTTTTAGATGTAGTGTTCCATGATTCATTGTT
>NW_027817957.1:0-276 GCF_054177405.1 Leptonychotes weddellii | reverse complement strand
GTATCACTCTAAGACAGAAGCTGAGCTTTTTAATATCTTTTATTGAGGTGGTTGTTTGTTTATGTACTGGTATGAAAATCTGAATTTGATAATGTTGTCAACTGGCTGCTGAAGGGGTGGAAGGGCTCGACTCCACCACGTGGCAGTTTGTCTCCTCCCACTTCTCCATGGCCACCCCAGCCCACTGGAGCTGAGGGCACGTGGGCACGCTTTCCTGTGATGGGGTTGGAGAGTGGAGGGCAGGGTCTCTTTCTAGTGTAGAAATAATCTCATGTT
>NW_027817956.1:0-276 GCF_054177405.1 Leptonychotes weddellii | reverse complement strand
TGCTCTCGCTGTGTCTCTCTCTGTCAAATAAATAAATAAAATCTTTAAAAAAAAAAAAAAAATCACAGGCACACCTCTAACAACTGCTTTCTCTTTGGCATCATGAATATTGCCCTGTTCATGAGATCTTTTCCAACAGCATATAATATATGTACATACATACATATATACATACATACAATCTCTCCCATCTTTAAGAAAAACTTCCTTAGGGCACCTGGGTGGCACAGTTGGTTTCAGCTCAGGTCATGATCTCAGGGTTGTGAGATTGAGCCC
>NW_027817955.1:0-2648 GCF_054177405.1 Leptonychotes weddellii | reverse complement strand
AGAATATTTTAAACAAGACAAACAAGAATATCATTAGGTCATTGAGTAATAGAAACCTAATATTTGAGAGAGATTTATCTTTTTCCAAAAGTAGAATGTCTGGTATTAGAAATTAGGGAGCATCCAGCTCCTCAAACTTTAATCCTCCATAGTAGAGGAGAATCTGTAGAATTATTTGTTTTCATGGATTTTGTGACAAAGACTATTGGTCCTTCATTTTTATACTTTAAGGTTCTGTAGGAACCGTTGATTGTATGCCCTTCGTTGACTCTGAGGATTTCATCTTTTTCTAGGTATAAGGGAAGATCTTTTTTTTTTAAGATTTTATTTATTTGGTAGAGACACAGCAAGAGAGGGAACACAAGCAGGGGGAGCAGGAGAGGGAGAAGCAGGCTTCCCACTGAGCAGGGAGCCTGATACGGGGCTCAACCTCAGGACCCTGGGATCATGACCTGAGCCAAAGGCAGACGCTTAATGACTGAGCCACCCAGGGGCCCCTAAGGGAAGATCTTAAACGTATTTCTTATCTATGTAACTGCTCCTCTAGAAAAGGAATTAATAATAAGAGCCATTATGCCAGGTACTTTGCTAGGTACTCTCATTTAACCCTTTAAACAATTTTATGAGATAGATACTAGTATACCAATTTTATAGACAAGGAATAGTCTTAGAGAGTTTAAGTAATCTGCCCAAGGTGACACAGCTAGTCAGGAGCAGAGTCAAGACTTGAACCCAGCTCTTTTTAGTACACAAATGAATACATTTACTTTTGATTGACTATTTATTCTTTTTTGTTAGTGATCCCACTTAAACGTGGAAAATCACCTTCCCTGTTTGTCATTCAGTATCCTTTTTTTTCATAATGTTTTTAGTTCTTAGATATGCTAGCTTTTTTTATTATTGTAATGCCTCATTTTCTCTAGCTTCCTAGAATATTTTGACAATGTTTTATAAGATTTCTTAGTCTTACAGTCATCTTCTTGGTGAGTTGGTCAGGTAGCTAGTTCTCTTCCCTGTTATTTGAAGTCAGGTTTGTACTTGGGGGGACAAAAACTTCATTCATAGAGTAAGCCTTAGCTGAGATAGTCAACCCATGGTGCTGTCTGTGCTTCTCAGTGGAGATAGTGATCCTGGGCATACCTCTCTTTAGGTAACTTTCAGAGTCTGACAGTTCTAAACTCCATTGTACTATACACCTTAATTTCTTTTAATATCTGGGCAATAATATTTAGAGCAGCATGGAATGGAGGATGTCCCTGAATCTCCTCATGTGGGTATCTCATGTCTGGTTCCTCTCAAGTAATTATCTCTATGGATATCTGTTTAGGTTAAAGAATAGAGTGAACATTTTTGGATTTAGGTCTCTAAATCTCTTCACTCTCCATATAAATCATTCTAAAATTCAGTGACTTTTATTTTTTATTTGTTTATTTATTTAAAAATTTTAATTATTTATTTGACAGAGAGAGACACAGCGAGAGGGGGAACACAAGCAGGTGGGAGTGGGAGAGGGAGAAGCAGGCTCCCCGCCGAGCAGGGAGCCCGATGCGGGGCTCGATCCCAGGACCCTGGGATCATGACCTGAGCCGAAGACCCTGGGATCAGGACCTGAAGCAGTATTTCCCCCCATCCCATCTCCATTTGATGTCGATCAAAACATACCATTGGCCATTTAGTTAAAAAATGCAATATGCTTGTGCACATACATAGTTACTTTATGTACAATAAAGGAATGGGGAAGGGGAAAATGAAAGAATAGAGAAAACTATACTGTAGTAGTCAGGATGTGGTGGAACCAAATTGCGGCTTTCTAATTGAGACTGTCTTCTTGGTCTGGAGGAACAGAGTTGTGGAGTAAAGTAGCAGGTTCCCTTTTTAGTAGACACCTCCTGTCTGCTGCTGGAACACATCAATTGCATCTTCATCCTCCATTTCCAATAGTGCAGCTGTGTCTGTTTCATTGATTGGCTGCCCATCAAATCGGAATCTGATCTGCCTCATTGACAAACCCTGTCATTCACAATAGGCTTTCATTAATTTACCAAGTGGTGTATGCCTCTTAATCTTAAACTGCACCACAGAACCATCCTGTCCCGCCAACTTCAAATTAATATGATCGTTGCTCTCAGTCTTGACTCCTTCCTTGGGCTTTTCGTCGGCCATGGTGAGCGCCGGAGTCTCCTCAGCTGCCGCTTCACAAAAGAGGTATGAGGTCCGCACTGAACGAGCCCACAAGCAGCACCAGGAGCCAGTACTGTGTGTCTCTTGTTAAATGTTACACTGGGTATTAAATCTTCTCACCTCTGTTGTGAGTGAGAAGATTTTTTTTTCTGTAGTATTTTCTAATTAGCTACTCTTTGTGTAAAGGAAAGTCACTGATTTTAGAGAATTATTGTGGTAAACACACATATAACTTGCCCATGTTAGTGTTTCCAGGTTTTTTGTCAATCTCATCTGTTGATGTTATCTGCAAATAATGACCAAAAAATCACCTCCTTTTATTTATGTCCATTCTCTTGTTTGATTGACTTGACTAGCCCTTCCAGAGCTATGTTATATAGTGTTGAAAGCTTTTTTTTCTCCTTGATATTAATGAGAACTAACCGTCACTTTTGTTTTTATTTTGTTTTGTTTCTGAATTGTACAAA
>NW_027817954.1:0-276 GCF_054177405.1 Leptonychotes weddellii | reverse complement strand
AGTCAGACCCTGACACTCGGGGCATAGCCATGCTCATTTGTTTCAAGAGCAAATTCCCGTGGGTTCAGAATTGTTCGCATTTAGGGCTCAACTCATGCATCCAACTCTTGTGGTGTTATATATATCTGTGTTTAGACAGTAGATTAGAAAGAAACAGTTGGAGTACAACAATTGTAAGAACAGAAACAGAATTTAGTTATTTAATTATGTCCTTCAATGTGACCACTGGGAGTTTTTATGTGTTTAAATATAAAACAGTGAAACAGTGCAAGCTGT
>NW_027817953.1:0-276 GCF_054177405.1 Leptonychotes weddellii | reverse complement strand
TTGGTTTGGCCTTTGCTCTGAGGCTGTGTCATAATAGCAATCCCTTTGATTTACTAATAAGCACTGTAATTTTCCTTTAAATATTGTTTGCAAACTGGTTAGTATTTTCCTGGCCTAATCACGTTCATGGAGTACCTTATCAAATGCAACTAGTAGCAATCAGCTCACACATTTTCTGCCTTCTAAGATACCACAGCTGATATTTTACCAAATAATTTCCTACTGTATAATATAGATCATTATTTTCCATCCTCTTGTAACTTTCTTCATTGCCCA
>NW_027817952.1:0-276 GCF_054177405.1 Leptonychotes weddellii | reverse complement strand
GGGGCAGAGGGTTGGGAACGGTTTTAGGTGAGCTGCAGGGGGAGAGAAGAGAAGAACGGAACCAAACGAGACGCTGCCCCCCCCACCCCCCCCAGCCGCCGGGATGTCTGCGGGGGCGTCGTCGGTCCTTACACTTTCCAAAATCGCTCACCTCCTCCGAGGTCAGGGTTTTTTGGTGAGATTAGAAGAGCTCTCGCCTACAGTCTGTTATTTTTAGGGGAGGGTCTCTTGAGAAGCCCTCCCTACTAATTTAGGATGCCTTAAACTGAATTCTCC
>NW_027817951.1:0-276 GCF_054177405.1 Leptonychotes weddellii | reverse complement strand
CCTCTGCTCTGTAAGGCCACTGTTGCCCCCAGGAGCTGTTTGAAGCCCCTTTCCTGGATCGTGAGCTGAGGGTGCTCCCCCCGGCAGGGCAGGATCCCAATGCCTCATGATCTAGAGAGCTTGTCTGTCCCCACTTGTTATTTGTGCGGTGTTCTCAGAGGCGTGATGTTGAGAGACCTCAGCTCCGCTGACACATTCCTGCCTTTCTTCTCCGTTTACCGTCTTCTTCTCTACCAGATCCTTTGTACTCTTTCTTACATTGCTCTTTGGGTGTTT
>NW_027817950.1:0-276 GCF_054177405.1 Leptonychotes weddellii | reverse complement strand
TTTTCATGTGTATATTTTTTCAAAATCTGAATTATCAAGAAAGAAAAATAGTTGACTAAGACCTTGGTATTGAATAACTGAATGCTAGTAAGAAATGCATATGTCACATGATGCAAAGCTATATAGATACGTCTCCATAAAAATTTGCATGAGTAGATGACTTACATTAGCAAGATGGTGATGATGGTGGTGATGATGATGATGATGATGGTGACAGTGATGGTGGTGATGATGATGGTGATGATGGTGGTGATGATGGTGGTGATGATGATGGTG
>NW_027817949.1:0-276 GCF_054177405.1 Leptonychotes weddellii | reverse complement strand
TCCCTCTCCCACTCCCCCTGCTTGTGTTCCCTCTCTCGCTATCTCTCTCTCTGTCAAATAAATAAATAAAATCTTTTAAAAAAAAAAAATTTTTTAAAAAAGAAGGTCAATTGATTTTTGATGGAAGTGCTAACATTTTCATTGCTAAACATCATCTCTTTTTGGGAAAACTGTTATTCATCTGGAAAAATATAAATTTTGACTACAACTTTACAACATATGAAAAAGTAATTTGAAATGGATCATAGACCTAATTCTAAAAGCAAAAGCTATAAG
>NW_027817948.1:0-276 GCF_054177405.1 Leptonychotes weddellii | reverse complement strand
TTTGACAGAGAGAGAGACAGCACGAGAGGGTACACAAGCAGGGGGACTGGGAGAGGGAGAAGTGGGCTTCCCCCCAAGCAGGGAGCCCAACGCAGGGCCTGATCCCAGGACCCCGGGATCATGACCCAAGCCAAAGGCAGACGCTTAATGACTGAGCCACCCAGGCACCCCATAAAATCTTTTAAAAAAAGATAGATTCATCACAAAGATCTACCAAAATTTGCTAACTAACAAGAATATGAGAATTTAAAGAATCTTTAAAATAAGTAAGCATTG
>NW_027817947.1:0-276 GCF_054177405.1 Leptonychotes weddellii | reverse complement strand
ATATAAGTAGAGACAGATAGTGTCTAGGGTTACTTAAGAGGTAGAATCAGTAGGACTTAGTGACAGATTATACAGGTAGGAAGAGAGAGAAGAAAGGAAGGAGGTGGACTCCCAGGTTTTTATTATTCTAATAGTAGCAATAGTATTCTGATAGTAGCAATGATGAACTGCAAGTCCAATGGCAGCAATGCTGGTGTTGTCAGTGCCCATATATTAATTATACTGACCCCAGGATACAGCCATCTTAACTCCTGTTCATTTTCATAACTTGGTTTT
>NW_027817946.1:0-276 GCF_054177405.1 Leptonychotes weddellii | reverse complement strand
GTCACGTGTGTTTTGCCATAATTAAATATACATGTGTCCTGCTCCTCAGAGAGTGACTCGCATTAAGTCCAAGCCACGGGCACAATGTGTGGAAATGGCCTCTCTCCCCGGCTGTTTAGAAATACGTGCCTAACTGAACTTCTGTGGAGACTGGCTTGAAGACTAGATTGCATTATGGTAGACTCTGCGTCTGGCCACACTGAGAAAAGATTCAGGAAAACTGGAATTAGCCTGTTGCAAAAATGTAAAGAAAGTGAGGTTGGTCTTTCCCTCCTC
>NW_027817945.1:0-276 GCF_054177405.1 Leptonychotes weddellii | reverse complement strand
TATGCTGTGACTCTTCTCCTTACAGACTGCTCAAAATGATATCCCATCCCTCATAAATTTCTGATTTTCTTCCTTATCTCATTTACAGTTAAGGATAGACGGTTTAAGACACATTAGTTAGCTTATAGATGGTAACGTGTAATAAGTATTTACTGAATAAAAGCATAATTGATTATTGCACAACTTCCCTTATTATAAATTACATTTACTCAATAACATCAACAGCATTCAAATATATTCTGTGATATTTTGCAAGCTAGTTTAATGTACACTACC
>NW_027817944.1:0-2649 GCF_054177405.1 Leptonychotes weddellii | reverse complement strand
AATTACTCTGATCATATAAAATAAGATGTATAATGTTTCTTCCCTTTCAACTGTCTGGAAAGTTTTGGAAATTATTATTAAAATTATTTCTTCTTCAAGTGTTTGGTATAATTCTCTGCTTATGTCATCAGGACCAGAAGAATTCTTGAACGTTTCCTGATTATAGGTGGAATTAATTATTGGTGAAAAGGTCTGTTCAAGTTTTCTATTTTTTTTCTTAAATCAGATTGGTTATCTTTTCTAGATATTGGTCTATTTCATCAGGTTTTGTTTTGGTTCTTGATAATTAAGTTCATGAGATCTTCTCTTTTTTCTTTTTCTTTTTTTTTAAAAGATTTTATTTATTTGTTTGACAGAGAAAGATACAGTGAGAAAGGGAACACAAGCAGGGGGAGTAGGAGAGGGAGAAGAGGTCTTCCTGCTGAGCAGGGAGACTGACGTGGGGCTCAATCCCAGAACTCTGGGATCATGACCTGAGCCAAAGGCAGACGTTTAATGACTGAGCCACCCAGGCTCCCCAGTTCATGAGATCTTCTTACTTCCTTTTAAAGTTTGTAGAATATGTCACAAAGCCCTCTTTTTCATTTGTGATGTTGGTTATCTAAGCTCTCTCTCTCCTTTTTTTTTTTTTTTTGATAATGGGTATATAAATTTTATTAGTCTTATTGTAGAACCAAATTTTGGTTTTGTTGATCTACTTTATTGTAAATCTTTTTTTCTATTTTGTAAATTCTTATATTGTTTCTTTCTATATTTTTTCTCTCAATATTTTAATTCTTTCAGTAACTCAATAGAGATGCGTAAGCCAATGATTTTCAGCATTTCTTTTGTCAAAAAGTATACTTTTATATTATAAATCCACTAAGCTTGATTTTAGGTACATCCTAGAAGATCTGTTACTTGTATTCTCATTTTTATTCAGTTCAAAATAGTCCAGTTTTTATTATGATTTCTACTTTATGCATGGGTTATCCTGAATTCATGATCTTAATTTCTTTTTTTTTTTTTTAAAGATTTTATTTATTTATTTGAGAGAGAGGATGAGAGGAGAGAGAGAGCACATGAGAGGGGGGAGGGTCAGAGGGAGAAGCAGACTCCCTGCCGAGCAGGGAGCCCGATGCGGGACTCGATCCAGGGACTCCAGGATCATGACCTGAGCCGAAGGCAGTTGCTTAACCAACTGAGCCACCCAGGCGCCCCATGATCTTAATTTCTAAATAAATGAGGATTCTCCAGTTTTATTTTATTTCTTGCTAAATCATATTCTATATAAATTCAATTCTATGAAATTTGTTGAGATTTTGCCATGGTCTGAATTTTGTGTTCCCCGAAAATTCATATGTTGAAACCCTAATGCCCAGTGTGATCATATTAAGAAGCAGGACCTTTGGGATGCACTTAGGTCATGAAGATGGAGCCCTTATAAATGACAATAGTGCCTTAATAAAAGAAGTCTTGGAGCTTGCTAGCCCCAATGTAAAGATACAGTGAGAAATCAGCCACCTGGAAGAGGGCCTTCATCTGACTCTACTGGCACCCTGATCCTATACCTCTAGCTTCCAGACCTGTGAGAAATAGATTTTTGTTGTTTATAAGCCATCTAGTGTGTGGTGTTTTGTTATGGAAGCCCTGACAGACAAAGACAGACATTTCTCCAAAGAAGACATCCAGATGGCCAACAAACACATGAAAAGAGGCTCATCATCACTTATCATCAGGGAAATGCAAATCAAAACTACAATAGTAATATCACCTCATCCCTACTGGAATGGCTAAAATCAGTAAGAAACAACAGGTGTTGGTGAGGATGTACAGAAAGGGGAACCTTCATGCACTCTGAGTGGGAATGCAAACTGGTGCATCCACTCTGGAAAACAGTATGGGAGTTCCTCAAAAAGTTAAAATACAACTACCCTATGACCCAGCAATTGCACTACTAGGTATTTACTCAAAGAATATAAGAATACTAATTCAAAAGTATACATTCACCCTGATGTTTATAATAGTATTATCTACAATAGCCGATTATGGAAACAGTCCAAGTGTCCATCAACTGATGAATGGATAAGGTAAAGAACTGACTATATATATGTCAGTTCATGTCTTCTGTCCATTTTTAATTGGATTATTTAATTTTTGGGTGTTGAATTTTGTAAGTTCTTTATATATTTTGAGTGCTAGCCATTTATCAGCTATCTGATTTGCAAATCTTCTTCCATTTAGTAGGTTGTCTTTTAGTTTTGTTGGTTGTTTCCTTTTTGCAGAAGCTTTTTTGTTTTGATGTAGTCCCAATACTTTATTTTTGCTTTTGTTTCCCTTGCCTCAGCAGATATAAGTAGAAAGAAGTTGCTGTGGCCTATGTCAAAGAAGTTACTGTCTGTGTTCTCTTCTAGGACGTTTATGGATTCAGGTCTCACATTTAGGTCTTTAATCCATTTTGAGTTTATTTTTGTGTATGGTGTGAGAAAGTGGTCTAGTTTCATTCTTTTGTATGTGGCTGTCCAGTTTTCCCAGCACCATTTGTTGAAGAGACTGTCTTTTTCCCTTTGGATATTCTTTCCTGCTTTGTTGAAGATTAATTGACAATATAATTGTGGGTTCATTTCTGGGTTTTCTATTCTGTTCCATTGCTCTGTGTGTCTTTTTTTT
>NW_027817943.1:0-276 GCF_054177405.1 Leptonychotes weddellii | reverse complement strand
ATTTTGTTTTGGGGGCGCCTGGGTGGCTCAGTCGGTTAAGCGACTGCCTTCGGCTCAGGTCATGATCCTGGAGTCCCGGGATCGAGTCCCGCATCGGGCTCCCTGCTCAGCAGGGGGTCTGCTTCTCCCTCTGACCCTCCTCCCTCTCACGCTCTCTGTCTCTCATTCTCTCTCTCGCAAATAAATAAATAAAATCTTTTAAAAAAATAAATAAATAAAATGATTTTGTTTTGTTAAGATCAAGCATTTATTTTTAAATGAATCAGATTTCATATT
>NW_027817942.1:0-276 GCF_054177405.1 Leptonychotes weddellii | reverse complement strand
GATAAAAGAGAAAGCTCTTCTTTACAGTAGGAATGCCAGGTAATGTGCAAGGTAAATCACCATTTTGCACCTCCCAGTGTAATAACTGAGTTAGGAAAGGATCATCAATGGATGCTAAAAGCATTAAGAGAAAGGCTTTGGGGTGATACAAATGTAGGGATCCGAAGGGGTACGTGCACCCCAATGTTTATAGCAGCAATGTCCACAATAGCCACACTGTGGAAAGAGCCAAGATGTCCATCGACAGATGAATGGATAAAGATGTGGTGTATATAT
>NW_027817941.1:0-276 GCF_054177405.1 Leptonychotes weddellii | reverse complement strand
ATCTTTGTTATCCTTAACTTTTAAAAATACATGGCTAGGGACGCCTGCGTGGCTCAGCTGGTTAAGCATCTGCCTTCGGCTCAGGTCATGATCCCGGGGTCCTGGGATCGAGCCCCGCATCGGGCTCCCTGCTCGGCAGGAAGCCTGCTTCTCCCTCTCCCCCTCCCCCTGCTTGTGTTCCCTCTCTCGATGTGTCTCTGTCAAATAAATAAATAAATCTTTAAAAAAAAATTCTTTAGAAAGCAAATAATCCTAATTTTTTTTTCTTTTTTTTTT
>NW_027817940.1:0-276 GCF_054177405.1 Leptonychotes weddellii | reverse complement strand
AGATATTTGGGGTGCCTGGGTGGCTCAGTCTGTTGGGCGGCTGACTCCAGCTCAGGTCATGATCTCAGGACCCAGGTATCAAGCCCCATATGGGGCTCCCTGCTGAGCAGGGACCCTGTTTCTCCCTCTCCTTCCAGCTCATGCTCTCTCTATCTCTCTCTCTCTCTCTCTCAAATAAATAAATAAAATCTTTTTTTTTTAAAGTGGATATTTAAATGGATAATTAGGGAAAGTCTACCACAGAAGATATGGAAAGGTTTCAAAGAATAATCAATT
>NW_027817939.1:0-276 GCF_054177405.1 Leptonychotes weddellii | reverse complement strand
TGCCTCCATATATAAGGAACCTCCTCTCCCAAGTGGCTCTCAGGATAGCTTCTTTTTCTCTAAAATTTGCAAGCTTCACTATTATATATCAGGGTATTGATCTATTTTTATTGATTTTGGGAGGGGTCCTCTGCCTCTTGGACATAAATGCTTGTTTCCTTCCCCAGATTAGGGAAATTCTCAGCTATGAGAATTATATCTACTACATACATACCTATGAGAATCAAATATGCCTTCTGGCACCCCACCCCCTCAGGCACCCCAATAATTCTAACT
>NW_027817938.1:0-276 GCF_054177405.1 Leptonychotes weddellii | reverse complement strand
ATTATAACCTCTAGGTCCATCCATGTTGTTGCAATGGCAAGATTTCACTATTTTTTATAGTTGAGTAATATTCCATCGTATGTATGTGATTGTGTGTATGTGTGTGTTATACACAAACCCCACCTCTTCTTTATCCATTCATCTATTGATGCCACTTGGGTTGCTTCCATATCTGGGCTATTGTAAATAATGTAATAAACATAGGGGTGCATATATCTTTTCGAATTAGTGTTTTTGTTTTCTTTGGGTAAATACCCAGTAGTAGAATTATTGGAT
>NW_027817937.1:0-276 GCF_054177405.1 Leptonychotes weddellii | reverse complement strand
TATAATTTAAGAGACTGGTGAATTTAAAAGAATCACTAGTTTATGTTTTGGGTCATGTGGTGTGTAAAGATATAATTTTGTGGCATCAACAACTGAAGAGGGTGAGCATGGACTATTAAAGGAGCAATTTTTGTATGATATTGAAGGTAAGCTGGTATAAACTCCAATTAGAGTGTTATAATTTTAGGGTGTCAAATGTATACTCCACGGCAATTACAACAAAGTAAATAGCTAAAGAATAGACACAAAAGGAAAGGAGAGAGGAACTTAAATGTT
>NW_027817936.1:0-276 GCF_054177405.1 Leptonychotes weddellii | reverse complement strand
GATTGGATCTCACTGATAGCATTTTTAAGTTCTGCCAATTCACTTTTTATTTCTGCCCTTAGAGACTCTATGTTGCCATTAATTGATTTCTCCATTCTAGCCATTGTCTTCACAATTGCTAGCCTGAATTCCATCTCCAACATCTTGGTTATATCTGCATCCATTTGTAAATCTGCAGCATAAGTCATAATCTCTGAGTCTTTTCTATTTTGGGGGCTCCTCCTCCTAGTCATTCTGTTGATGGGTGTTTGAGGGAATGTATAGAGTCCAAATTAT
>NW_027817935.1:0-276 GCF_054177405.1 Leptonychotes weddellii | reverse complement strand
TAGAACTCTCACTCAGAGGGAGGGGCCAATAGAACCAATTTGACAATCCCTCACTAGTTGGGAACTCTGGTGGATGACTTCAGGTTCCTTCAGCAGTTGCTTTGGGTGCTGTTTAGAACACACAGGCCATGCTTTTACTGTACTAACCAAGTACTTTAAGGGCCATCTGGCATCCTTAGCAATATGCCATTTTATTGAGGCACTATGGTGGCCATTCTTTCTAGGCACCCAACCTGCTGTACCTACTGAAGGGTCAGTAGCTCATGCTAGACACCT
>NW_027817934.1:0-276 GCF_054177405.1 Leptonychotes weddellii | reverse complement strand
TATGCATAAAATCATGGTGATATGCTTATGATCTGGGAGTTTCAGACACTTTAGTATGAACATTCTGGTGATTTCGAGGTTTGTTAAAAAGTCCTTGTTTCATCATTGCAAGACATTTTGAAGTTCCTTGTATTTGATGAAACTAAAAGTTTGGCATTTACCCTTGTAGCCTATGTTGAGCCATTGCTATTTTTTTTTTATTTTTTATTCTTATGTTAATCCCCATACATTACATCATTAGTTTTAGATGAAGTGTTCCATGATTCATTGTTTGTG
>NW_027817933.1:0-2649 GCF_054177405.1 Leptonychotes weddellii | reverse complement strand
CAGCTAGGAAGTGGCCTTGAAGATGGCAGTGTGCAAGGGATACAGGCTTCCCAAACCTCAGGGAAGAGATGGCATCTTCAAAGAATTGTGACTGGTTATTTGTTTGTTTCTTTAATCTGCCTGCTGGCTCCCTGAAGGAGTGGCTCAAAATGCTTGCTTTCTTTGGCCTACCTCACATCTCTACCTAAATGGAGATAATAACCAGGAGCCATTCGTCACAAATATTTAAAGGTAAGTCTAGTAGCCACTGCCACCTAGGGCAGGGATAACAATTGGCACAAACAATGGACAAACTGAAAATCCTGAGAAAAGCATTGAGGAGTGAGGTGCACTGGGAAATAAGGCTTTGAAAATTCCCCACATATTCCAGGGACCCTAGAAGGTTGCAGGCATGCCCAGGACCAGACACATGAGAAAAGACCTGAGAAGCCCCCAAGCGTATACCTCCAGCTGACCAGCAGATTGTGAGCAAGCAGAAGTGAAGGATAAGGCACTGTTGTCTTAAAATTCTACCCTGTCTGTTTCAAGCACTCCCCAACACACACACACACACACACACACACACACACACAACTCATCTACAAAGAGTGGAAAGTTGATTTGTGTTTGGTTCTAGCTGTTTCAGGAAATCTGCTCAATCACTAGCTGACCAATAAGTGAACCAAAGGCATCAATGGCCACACGTAACAAAGAAAATACACCACACAAAATTTGTTGAGGGAAATAAATACACAACAATCATAAACATAAGAAACCCTGAGAAGGAATAATATTATGATTTCCAAAGTTTCAACACATTCAAAATGTCCCCGTTTTTAACAAGAAGTTACAAAGGAGGCTACACAACAATAAAGCAGAACCCATACAGAAAAATAAATATTAAATAAATAACTAAAATCTGGCCCTAAGGAAGCCCAGTTTTGGACTTACTAAACACACACTTTAATTCAACTATTTTTTTTTTTTAAAGATTTTATTTATTTATTTGAGAGAGTGAGAATGAGAAAGAACATATGAGAGGGGATAGGGTCAGAGGGCAAAGCAGACTCCCTGCCGAGCAGGGAGCCCGATGCGGGACTCGATCCAGGGACTCCAGGATCATGACCTGAGCCGAAGGCAGTCGCTTAACCAACTGAGCCACCCAGGCGCCCTTAATTCAACTATTTAAGCTAAAGGGAATGATGGACAAAGAATTAAAAAGCAATCAGGAAAACAGTGTTTAAATAAACAACAGAATATCAGTAAAGAGATAGAAGATGGAAAAAGAAACCAAACACATTCTGAAGCTGAACTCGAATTGAAATATTTCAGAAGGGCACCTAGCTGGCTCAGCTGGTTAAGCGTCTGACTTCAGCTCAGGTCATGATCTCAGGGTCCTGGGATCAAGCCCCACATTGGGCTCCCTTCTCAGCAGGGAGTCTGATTATTCCTCTCCCTCTGCCCTTCCCCACGCTCATGTTCTCCCTCTCTCAAATAAATAAATAAAATCTTAAGAAAAAAAGAAAAATTTCATAGAGAGGTTCAATATCAGGTCTAATGAGGTGGAAGTAAGATTCAGATAACTGGTAGGGGAGCAGTTGAAATTACCCTGTATGAGGAACACAAAGAAAAAGACTGAGTATACGTGAATAGAGTCTAATGGTGCTGCAGGACAACATCATGTGGGCCAACATATGAACAATGGGAGTCCCAGAAAGAAAGGAGAAAGAGAAGGAGGCAGGATTATTGAAGAAATATGGTAGACAATTTCTTAAATGTTAAAAGACAAGACTCTACAAATCTAAGAACTCAGTGAACATGCAATTAAGAAAAACTGCAACAGAGATGCACACTGCAACAAATCATAATCAATATGTGGGAAGACAAAGGTAAAAAAGAGAATTTTGAAAGCAGGAAGGGAGAAGCATCACATACAAAGGACGCACAATAACTTTCAGAGCTGATTTTTTAGCCAAATCATGAAGTCCAGAGACAATGGGATAAGATATTTAAAATGTTGACAGATGGGGGGGGGGACAAAAAAGTCAACCAATTACAACTTCCAAGATAAACAAAAGGTGAGGAAGTTCCTTATAACTAAACCACCACAACAAGAAATAAGAGGGAACACTTCTTTTTTTTCCCTCCCAGTCCCCCCAAGAATGAACATTTCTTAATTCATTCTCTGAGGCCAACATTATTCTGATACCAAACCAAAGACATCACATGAAAAGAAAATGATAAACCAATATAACTTATTAATATAGATGCAAATATCTTCATTAACATACTGTCCAATTAAATACACAGGTTAAAATTACACAACATAAACAAGTGGGACTTACTCCAAGAATTCAAGGATTGACAATTCAACATGTAAACATCTATCAATATAATAACCTAGATTAATAGTAAAAAGAAAAAAGAAAAACCTACACAATCATCTCATTGTCTACAGAATATCTCAAAAAACCTAGAACTCTCTTTCATGTTAAAAACACCAGCATACTTAAAACAGAAGTGAACTTCCTCAACTTCTTAAAGGTCTATTATAAAAAACCCACAGTTCATATCATAGTCAATGGTGAAAGAGTAATACTCTCCCCCTAGGATAAGGAATAAGTGATGGAATACTGACTTTTATCAATGCTATCCAACACTGTACTGCAA
>NW_027817932.1:0-276 GCF_054177405.1 Leptonychotes weddellii | reverse complement strand
CTCTCTCAAATAAATAAATAAAATCTTAAAAAATAAATAAAATAAAAAAAATAAAAATAAAAAAATAAAATAAAATCTTAAAAAAAAAAAAGAAAACCCTTTAAATCTTCCCCAGCTATGTAACAATGATGATAATAATGAAAAAACGAAAGTACAAAGCTGGTTCTATTTATGTGTTCAGAAATTGCATCACTAATAATAATTTATCTTCCAAACCCTGAACTCGCGGACGTCTGGGTGGCTCAGTTGGTTGGGCATGGAGCCCCGCATCGGGCT
>NW_027817931.1:0-276 GCF_054177405.1 Leptonychotes weddellii | reverse complement strand
TGCCCCGATGGACTGCTCCGACTGAGCCCCAGCTTGCCTCCTGCCTGGCAGCCCACCTGCTTTGGCTGGGGATGGCCGGCCATCAGCTGAGCGGGTCGCTCTTGCCGCCACATTGTTCCAATATGTTCCTCTTACTTTGTAAGTGCCTGAGCTTCTGCAGCTGGTCCACAGCTGGCTCTGTGCTCCCCCGAGTTGACGCTGCTGTTCTCTCTCCCCCTTCACGTTGCTCACACCCGTAGCCTACACCTCAGCTGCCCCCCTGGACAGGGGCCTGCC
>NW_027817930.1:0-276 GCF_054177405.1 Leptonychotes weddellii | reverse complement strand
CCAGCCAGGTAACTCAAATGAGCTAAACCGGACATGAGTGATAGACAAAACAGTGGTGGGGACTGTGGCAAAGGAGACCATCTGAAAAGGAACGCCACCATCCTGTTCCAGTTGATGCTGCCACGTAGTGTGTGTGTGTGTGTGTGTGTGTGTGTGTGAGTGAGTGTGTGTGTGTAGGGTTGAGAGCTCCATATTACTAGATTTTTTTTCCAAGAAAATCTGGAAAATTATATTTCTATGTAAAATCTCCTGATTTTTAATATTACTAGATTTTTT
>NW_027817929.1:0-276 GCF_054177405.1 Leptonychotes weddellii | reverse complement strand
TTTGTCCTAATATGCAAGTGATTATAAAAAGGAAGTCCCTATAATCCTCTTACAGAAGAATCTGAGCAACTATCAAATAGTTATTAAAATGTTGTTGACTGGGTTTTCTTAACATTATTTACAAATAGGATCACTGGGGCACAGAAACTTAAAGGGTATTGTGAAGCAGAGCAATAGCCAAACTGTGGAAAGAGCCAAGGTGTCCATTGACAGATGAATGGATAAAGAAGATGTGGTATATATATACAATGGAATATTATGCAGCCATCAAAAGGA
>NW_027817928.1:0-276 GCF_054177405.1 Leptonychotes weddellii | reverse complement strand
TTCTCCCTCTGACCCTCCTCCCTCTCATGCTCTCTGTCTCTCATTCTCTCTGTCTCAAATAAATAAATAAAATCTTTAAAAAAAAAAAAAAGACTCTTCCTAACTCTAATATTTTCCTTATCCTTAGCTCCATTACTTGCCACAGCCCAGGTGAAACCAGGAGAGACCCAAGAGGAAGAGGCTAACTCAGGAGAGGTATGCAACACTGCAATGCACACTGGGTTTCTGCAGGGTACTTGGTGCTTCAGGAGTCCCCAGACCTTTGGGATCTCTGGT
>NW_027817927.1:0-276 GCF_054177405.1 Leptonychotes weddellii | reverse complement strand
GGAGGTAGAAGGGGCGCCTGGGTGGCTCAGTTGGTTAAGCGACTGCCTTCGGCTCAGGTCATGATCCCAGGGTCCTAGGATCGAGCCCCGCATCGGGCTCCCTGCTTGGCGGGAAGCCTGCTTCTCCCTCTCCCACTCCCCCTGCTTGTGTTCCTTCTCTCGCTGTCTCTCTCTCTGTCAAATAAATAAATAAAATCTTAAAAAAAAAAAAAGGAGGTAGTAAATAAGGAGCCCATTATTTTCACAGAATTTTAACTTATCCAAGAAATATCTGTT
>NW_027817926.1:0-276 GCF_054177405.1 Leptonychotes weddellii | reverse complement strand
GGGCAGGACCACCAGGCTGTAGTTCAAGCCAGAATATTAATCTCCAGGAAAACAGTTGATAAAAGCAAGGCTGGGTTTTCCCATTACACAGACTAGAGTTAACAGGCAAGGGACTGACACATAGAACAGCATAGGGATCTGGTTACCAGACCTGAGAGTCACCACATTCAATTTAGCATCACAGCCTCAATCTTAGGCATCATCTGCAAGCAAAGCCTGTCTGGCAATATAACTAGAAGTTTACCCAGGATCTCCTTAAGCCCTTCCTTACCAACT
>NW_027817925.1:0-276 GCF_054177405.1 Leptonychotes weddellii | reverse complement strand
GGTAGTCATGGTGATGGTGATGATGGTGAGGCTGATGGAGGTGGTGATGGTGATGGCGATGATAGTCATAGTGATGGTGATGGTGAGGCTGATGGTAGTCATGGTGACGGTAGTCATGGTGATGCTGGTGACAGTGACAGTGATGGTGATGGTGAAGGAGGGAAGAGCCAGGAAATGCTGCTCCACTGAGGACATCAGGCGCCCAGACGGAGGCAAAGCCCTGGGATACCAGACGCCCTTCCTCAACAGAGCATTTTGGGGATTTTACTTGGTTCT
>NW_027817924.1:0-276 GCF_054177405.1 Leptonychotes weddellii | reverse complement strand
GGGAGCATCTGTACCTGTCTCCTCACTGCACGCTGCTTGACTCAGAGCGGGCACTCGGAACACGTTCAGTCGGAAACAAACTGCCTCCTTTCACTTGGAAGCTTGGGTTCTGAAGAGGGCCTCTAGCGGCCTCTGACACAGCCCTATTTCCTCTGCCCCATGTGCAGGGCACGGCCCTTCCCTGCCAAGACAGTCTTTGAACTCCCCATCAGCCCAGCACGATGGCTTATGGCTTCTCAGCCAATCCATTTCTTTGCTGTGTCTCCTGAGCTCATC
>NW_027817923.1:0-2649 GCF_054177405.1 Leptonychotes weddellii | reverse complement strand
TACTGTCTTGATGATGACAGCTTTGTAATAGAGCTTGAAGTCTGGAATTGCGATGCCACCAGCTTTGCTTTTCTTTTTCAACATTCCTATTGCTATTCGGGGTCTTTTTTGATTCCATATAAATTTTAGGATTATTTGTTCCATTTCTTTGAAAAAAGTGGATGGTATTTTGATAGGGATTGCATTAAATGTGTAGATTGCTCTAGGTAGCATAGACATTTTCACAATATTTGTTCTTCCAATCCATGCGCATGGAACGTTTTTCCATTTCTTTGTGTCTTCCTCAATTTCTTTCATGAGTATTCTATAGTTTTCTGAGTACAGATTCTTTGCCTCTTTGGTTAGATTTATTCCTAGGTATCTTATGGTTTTGGGTATGGTTGTAAATGGGATCGACTCCTTAAATTCTCTTTCTTCTGTCTCATTGTTGGTGAATAGAAATGCCATGGATTTCTGTGCATTGATTTTATATCCTGCCACTTTACTGAATTCCTGTATGAGTTCTAGCAGCTTTGGGGTGAAGTCTTTTAGGTTTTCCACATAAAGTATCATATCATCTGCAAAGAGTGAGAATTTCACTTCTTCTTTGCTGCTACGATGTCTTTTATTTCTTTTTGTTGCCTGATTGCTGAGGCTAGGACTTCTAGTACTATGTTGAATAGCAGTGGTGATAGTGGACATCCCTGCCAGGGAAAGCTCTCAGTTTTTCCCCACTGAGAATGATATTTGCTGTGGGTTTTTCATAGATGGCTTTTATAATATTGAGGCATGTACCCTCTATCCCTATACTCTGAAGAGTTTTGATCAAGAAAGGATGTTGTACTTTGTCAAATGCTTTTTCTGCATCTATTGAGAGGATCATATGGTTCTTGTTCTTTCTTTTATTAATATATTGTATCACATTAATTGATTTGTGGATGTCAAATCAACTTTGCAGCCCAGGAATAAATCCCACTTGGTCATGGTGAATAATCCTTTTAATGTACTATTGGGTCCTATTGGCTAGTATTTTGGTGAGAATTTTTGCATCCATGTTCATCAGGGATATTGGTCTGTAGTTTTCCTTTTTGATGGGGTCTTTGACTGATTTGGGGATCAAGGTAATGCTGGCCTCATAAAATGAGTTTGGAAGTTTTCCTTCCATTTCTATTTTTTGGAACAGTTTCAGAAGAATAGGTATTCTTCTTTAAATGTTTGGTAGAATTCCCCTGGGAAGCCATCTGGCCCTGGGCTCTTGTTTTTTGGGAGATTTTTTATTACTGCTTCAATTTCCTTACTGCTTATGGGTCTGTTCAGGTTTTCCATTTCTTCCTGGTTCAGTTTTGGTAGTTTATACGTCTCTAGGAATGCATCCATGTCTTCCAGATTGTCTAATTTGCAAATGGCATATAGATGCTCATAGTATGTTCTTATAATTGTTTGTATTTCTTTGGTGGTGGTTGTGATCTCTCCTCTTTCAGCATGATTTTATTTATTTGGGTTCTTTCTCTTTTCTTTTTGATAAGTCTGGCCAGGAGCTTATCAATCTTGTTAATTCTTTCAAAGAACCAGCTCCCAGTTTCATTGATCTGTTCTACTGTTCTTTCGGTTTCTATTTCATTGATTTCTGCTCTGATCTTTATTATTTCTCTTTCTCCTGCTGGGTTTAGGCTTTATTTGCTGTTCTTTCTTCAGCTCCTTTAGGTGTAGGGTTAGGTTGTGTATATGAGACCTTTCCTGTTTCTTGAGAAAGGCTTGTATTGCTATATACTTTCCTCTTAGGACTGCCTTTGCTGCATCTCAAAGATTTTGAACAGTTTTTTTTCATTTTCATTTGTTTCCATGAATTTTTTTAATTCTTTAATTTCCTGGTTGACCCATTCATTCTTTAGTAGGATGCTCTTTAGCCTCCATGTATTTGAGTTCTTTCCAACTTTCTTCTTGTGATTGAGTTCTAGTTTCAAAGCATTGTGGTCCTAAAATATGCAGGGAATGATCCCAATCTTTTGGTACCGGTTGAGACCTGATTTGTGACCCAGGATGTAATCTATTCTGGAGACTGTTCAATGTGCACTAGAGAAGAATGAGTATTCTGTTGCTTTGGGATGGAATGGTCTGAAAATATCTGTGAAGTCCATCTGGTCCAGTGTGTCATTTAAAGCCTTTATTTCTTTGTTGATCTTTTGCTTAGATGATCTGTCCATTTCAGTGAGGGTGGGTGTTAAAGTCCCCTAATATTATTGTATTTTTGTCGATGTGTTTCTTTGATTTTGTTATTAATTGGTTTATATAATTGGCTTTCCCATGTTAGGGGCATAGATATTTAAAATTGTTAGATCTTCTTGTTGGATAGATCCTTTAAGTAGGATATAGTGTCCTTCCTCATCTCTTATTATAGTCTTGGGTTTAAAATCTAATTTGTCTGATATAATGATTGCCACCCCAGCTTTCTTTTGATGTCCATTAGCATGGTAAATGGTTTTCCACCCCCTCACTTTATATCTGGAGGTGTCTTTCGGTCTAAAATGAGTCTCGTGCAGACAGCATATCGATGGGTCTTGTTGTTTTATCCAATCTGATACCCTGTGTCTTTTGATTGGGGCATTTAGCCCATTTACATTCAGGGTAACTATTGAAAGATAGGAATTTAGTGCCATTGTAGTGCCTGTA
>NW_027817922.1:0-13552 GCF_054177405.1 Leptonychotes weddellii | reverse complement strand
GCACACACACGCACACACACACTTCAAGCAACAACCCACAGGGAGCATCTCTACACACACACACTTCATGGAACAATCCACAGGGAGCATCTCTGCACACACACACACCACCACCACCACTTTCTTGGCGGGGCCTGGAGTGCGACGAGTGGACCCAGTGTGCCTGCGTGTGAGTCACAGGGACCAAGAGGGGAAGGGACAGCACAAGACGAAGAAGGGGACACCAGGGGAATCGAGTTGTTCAACTCTGACTGAGAATGGGCTCCTTGATGAGAAAGGGCAGATAGAGCACCTCCCCCCCCAACTCACTCAGCAGAAACCACGTGAAGAGGAGGACCTGCCCAACTTTAAAAAATGAGGGGCTGAGTCAAAGGAAGGGACACTTCCTCTTTCGAGGCTTGCACCATCACTCTGACCCTCGGGGCCCTGCAGGTGTGGGGACGGCAGCTGTCGGCCGCGGCCAGAATCTTCTACAGCATGATGTGTCTGCTTTCAGACTGCACCCCGACCTCACCGTCCCACCCAGTGTTACCAAGCTAAAGACAGAGGCATTTAAGTCCCCTGGAAATCACTGTCCCCGTCGGTGTCTGCACGTGCGCGCGTGCACACACACACACACACACAATCTGTGGACAGCTTAAAACAATAACCTGGTAGCTCCTGAGAGGTCGTGTGCTTAACCCCACATCGCCCTGATATAGTCTTATAGTGGATTCTCACTTTTTATAAATAAAATCTTTACGGATTTTTTTGTGAATCAAGTCCTATCACTTAAAAATGCCTGCGAAGGGGCACCTGGGTGGCTCAGCTCAGGTCAGGATCTCAGGGTCCTGGGATCGAGCCCCGCGTCAGGCTCCCTGCTCAGCGGGGAGCCTGCTTCTCCCTTTCCCTCTGCCTCTCCCCCTGCTCGGGCTCTCACGCTCTCACTCTCTCACATAAATAAATGAAATCTTTAAAAAAAAAAATGCCTGGGGAGTGTTCAATTTAAAGGATCAAACTTTCTCCCGAGAGATAATGGAATAGCTACACACCAGGAAACATTCTGGAAATCTGGTTTTTCGTGAGTGGAGTTTGCTTAAAGAAAGGCCCAAGAGAACTCTGGTTGACGTGAAACAGTCACATAAAGCTACGATGAACTTTGACCTTATTATGTTCCCCTATCCCACCAGATCCAAAATATCAGACATTTCGAAGAAGATGCTTTTTTTTTTTTTCTTTCCCTGTGCATTTTAGGACTGCTAGCAGTCAATGTAGTTCCCATAAAAATTCTCTTGGGTATTTTTGGAACTAAAAAGAATGAATAGGATTAACTTATAAATTTGCTAGAAGAAAAAAAATGAATATTCACTCTCAGAAAGAATTTTCAGGTGGCCAGGAAGCAGAGCTGTGATTGGGCAGGCCCGTCCGCAGCTGTGATCTGGGTGGGTGCCTCCCTACACCCCATTTCGGGGGTAGACCCGGCCGGGACGAAGATTGCCACATGCTGACATCCCCCATCCTTAGCCTTCTTCGTAGACCAGATGAGCAAGACCCCAGGAGCAACCTCCTTGCAAGGACACCATTGGTTTTGGGAAGCTCACAGCTAAAGGGAAGGAACTGCAGATACACCCTGGTGTCCTCTCTGGGGGTGACGTGGTGCACCACGAACAGAACCCCAGTGCTTCCTTCTTGTTCATTCATTGCTCAACCCACTCATCCAAACAATATTTCTGAGAACCTAACCTACTCTATGCCAAGGTGATTGTATATTGTATTGAGCAACAGGAATTGCTGTTTTATGGGTGAGAAAACAGGAGTACTGGCGATTTCATACGCGTCAACCTACTGTTTAGAGGGTTTTCTTACACTGGTATTACCAGGTTTTTTTTTCTCTTCAGATGGGATCAAAGAAGGCGTAGAGAGCCCGGTCACCATCTGCTCCGGGAGTCTGGATCTGCCCGATTCCCTTCCAGAAACGGGGCAGACACCAGTTTCCACCATAGGTGTAATGGTGTAATATTTGTTTACTTTACAAAGGAATGAATCCTTGTTTTATTTTAATTTATTTTTTTAAGATTTTATTTATTTATATAGCGAGAGAGGGAACCCAAGCAGGGGGAGTGGGAGAGGGAGAAGCAGGCTTCCCGCCGAGCAGGGAGCCCGATGCGGGGCTCGATCCCAGGACCCTAGGATCATGACCTGAGCCGAAGGCAGACGCTTAACCAACCGAGCCACCCAGGCGCCCCTGAATCCTTGCTTTAGATCAGCTTCTCCCAGACACCCTTTTGTGCAGAGGGGGTCTGGGATATGGCCCATTGGCCACCACTCTGTTCCTACAGCTCCTGGGGCCCTGCTCTGCGGTGTGGATAGGCAGCTGGCCTTAGGAAGGCAACTTAAAACCGCAAGAGAAAGGTGGTCTCATCTGTGCTCTCCTCGTCCACATGCCACTGTACTGAACATTCACTCACATGACAAATCAACACCAACTATGAAATTAAAAGGATTTAAGGACCAGTTATTTTTAACAAACAACTCAAAAAAAAAAAATCTGACATCTTTAAACTCTGGGGCCAAAGGAGATACCCGGCATGACTTCGCTAATTTAATTAAAAGATGCTTTCCCTCTCTTTTATCCAACAAATTTTTGTTAACCAGATTCTCTGAGAACAGGATTTATACCAAATTGCACCGTTTGGGGAATAGCCAAGAATAAGATCAATTGTAAAATATAGAACCAAGATTCTGGGATATTTTTTATGCTACAGATACAGCGCAGCAACTTATTAAATGATTACGTTTACTCAACAGTAGTTACTGGAACGAACTCAGCCGCCAGCAACGAGGCAACCTTTTGGGCCGTGAACAACCAGGTGAACTCTAACCTCTCAACCTCGGTACTGGGGACATCTGGAGCCAAATAATCCTCTGGTGTCTGGGGCGCCACTCTGCGTCCTAGCACAGATAACAGCACCCCCCGCCTCCATCCGCCAGATACCAGCAGCATTCCCCCTGGGTGAGAAGCGCTGGGTCGGACGGATCCCCTCTGATCAAATGCAAACTGAATGATTTGTGAGGGGAAAGAGCAGTGTCCTGGGGAACAATGTATGTCAGCTCTGCCAACCAGCAAGAAGCCTACAGAATGATCGACAGAGAGGGATTGTGGAGAGAGCTCCCACCTTGACAGTGAGTCACTTCCAGCCAAACTCAAGGCTGGAGAAGCAACATTGGCTTACATGGGTGAAGGGGTCCTGGGCAAGAGATGGGACTCGCTGCCTTGATCCTTGCTCCACAAGTGAGGGGCGGGAGGAAGTTGGAGACGGAGATTTCTCCACCCACCTCTTGACCTTTGTATGTCCTGACATCTGTGCCCAGAAGAGCCATCTCTCTTCCCGGATGCATCTGGCCCCTACTGCTTATAGGTCTCAGCTTAAGTATCACTTCCTCCCAGAGGGGTTCTCTGCCCCTCTCCCTGCTGCCGCCCTCCCTGCCCCATCTGCTCTGGGCGTCCTTGCATCCATTCCTCCGGCACAGAACTTAGCACCTGACCACACTCACCCCCCCACGTGTTTACACGGACTGTGGTAGTTTGGTTTCTGCTTGTTCTTCCCATTAGAACACGGACTCCAAGAAGACAGGGACCCTGTCTCTACTGAGAACCCAGTGGGGCACCTCCCCCCCCAATTATTTGCTGAGCTGATGAAGGAAATCACTCAACTGAATGGCTCACAATTGGCCTCAAGCGCGGGATCATCATCACAAAGAGTTCCGTCACCGTGTACACTGGTTTGTTTCCGCTAAGATGACCAGACTGGCGTGTGCGGGGCAGAAACGGATGGGGACAGCAGTATGGAAGGCGTGAAAGTTCCCATCCCCACCCACACGTTCTGTTGACTGTTCGACAGACCGAGATTACGATCCATCTTTCGGAACAATGTTTTGTGCCCCGAGTCCCCTCACACACCTTGTCAAGGGGTCAATGACACATGCCGAAAGCCCGAGGAGACAGCCACATCCACTGCGTGGCCGTTCTAGTCTTCAAAACCCATCTTGTAAGGGGCAATCCTCTACTCCTTGATCGAGGCTGGGGGGGGGGGGCGGGTAGCAAGGCGAGAGAGAGGGAGGGCCCTTCAGAGAAGACTCAGTGAGGAGCGGAATGGGGTCTGAATCTCCAAGCCCGAGCATCCTAAGGGACCCGCAGGGCCGCTGGCCCCCTGCTGACATCTAGTCTGCCTGGCCCCCCGTCACCACAGCCAGGTTCCAACACCAAAACACAGAGACATTTCCATCTAACTTTTATATGAAGAATTTAATTATCTATACACGTCACTAATTCAAAAGGGCGTATTACAGTTGTTAAAGCCGCAGGTTTATATATTTATATATCTTACATTCAAATCCATGAAAACACTGAAGGGCGAGGGGAGGAGGCGGAGTGCCGGCCCCTGCGCCCGGGACTGGAGGAGGGCCTCACAACGCACCCCCCAGCACAGGTAGCTGCTCCCGAGGGAGATGTGACTGCAGGTTACAAAGGCATCAGTGGAAACTGGGAGACTGGGCTCGAGGCTTCCCCTACCCGGTCTCCTGTGCTGTCAGCAACGGGCATTTTTATTGAGAGCTTCCAACTAGTGTTTAAAAAAGACACACACGGCTTCAGCTAGCACGCGTCGGACACATACACAGACCAGGAGCTCCGTTTCATTATTAAGCTGCAGACATCCCACAGTCTAGTTAAAAAATGTAAACATTGGAAATTAATCGCAGGGAGGCTTCTATACATTCTTTCTTGTCAAGAAAATGACTTGTTCGAAATAGGTCATTCCATGAAAAGGAACTGCGGTAAAAACTTCACGTAACAGAGACCGAGAAGAGATTGTGGGTATTGTGGATCGTCACCACCGCAACGGTGTCATCTACTGCTTTTATGGTATGAAAACACGCCAAATTAAAAACCCAAAACAGAAAACACCAACTCCACCAGATAAATCTGAGACCGAACAAAAACGCAGGTGCTTTCTCACGGGGCTACAGGGTCACTGTGCAAAATCCAATTAATGCAATGTGATTAGCGCATCGTACAAGGTAGTAGCTTTTGCCATGGGGAAGAACTAATTTCTTAGGTACAGGATGTATTATTACATGCTCAGCAAGATACATCTGATACACACAAACAAGCACAAAACACCTTCTGTTTAATTGGGGTCATTCTACACGTCTTTAAAAACAGATATACTGAATTCCTCTGTACGTCTACAGCAGGGGGGAAGCCCAAACTACACAATTTAGTTGGTAACACTGGACAAAATGAAAAAAAAAATACATCAAGTCTCAGATTTATGGACATTTGGAACATTTCTTTAATAGCACATGCAGCATTCCTTGATAGTGGGTCTTTTTGCAAAACGGAAATAGCAAAGGAGTAATTTATTGATTTTTATTAAAAGGCTAAAATATATTTTTTAAAAAAAACACTTTTAAAACTATTGAAAGCACCTGTGTGCAAAGGTGGGGGGACATCAATTTGAGTCACTAGGAAAGCCACAAAAGGACCCACTACCCTGTGTATTTTTTGTAAGGTTCGCTTCTATCTCTGTAAGTAATAGCTTGACATTGTCATCACATGCAACTAAAGTAAAATGAGGTAAACTGCTCTGCAGTGAGTTCTTCTACTCAGAAGGCAGTAGGTGATCATGCTGGAAGTCACATGATCAAGGCTGCATCTCCCATCATCCCTCTGGGCAGTGATATGGGATAGTGGGTCTCTTTGAGGACTTTCAAGCCTGAGGGGGGGATGGACAACATATGATTCCTAGAAAAAGGAGGAAAACAACACATAAGCAAAACAAAACAATGAGCAAAATTCAAGCTAGGAAAATGAGTCAGGCATGTCAACAGCATGGTGCCAAATGATTTAAAAAAAGGAAAAAAAAAAAAAGGAAAAAAGTGGGGAGGGGAGGGAGGGGTCATGCTACAGAAGGAGTGAAAATAAAACAAAACAAAACCAAAAAAACCAAAAACAACCCCACAAGACAAAGTCTTGCATTACAGAAGGTCTTCAAAGAGACTGTCGTGAATGCAGCAATGGTCTGGCTTTCCGCTCTGCAACCAAAGCTCAGCCAAATCGGAGCAATGCCGCGTGTGACCGTGAGAAACCAGAGGGGAGAGGCAGGGCTGCCGCCAGGAGCACTTACATTGCTGGCTTGGGTCCGTGTCCGCCGTCAGCTTCACGTAGTTGGAGGGGAAGAGCCCCACCTGGCCGTTGACTTCTCCTCTCCACCAGTCGGGGTCGTCCTTGTTGAGGACGTTGATGATCTGGCCCTTGCTGAAGGCCAGTTCGTCGTCGTTCTGGGCGCTGTAGTCGTACACGCCGATCACCTGGCACACTGCGGGAGACAGGGCCGGGTGAGGGCCGCGGGGCGCGCACAAGGGGTTGGTGTGGGCTCCCGGCCCCCCCACTCCCGCGCGGGACCGCCGCTCTCCGCGGACGGGACGCGGTTAAGCGGGTCAGCTCTCAGGGGCTTTGCAAAACGTGAGGGCATAAAAACCAAGGCGACAGCAGAATCTCACACTAACTCTGTAGCTGGCGTGATACCTTCCTCTTTCTCGTGTTTACACGGCAGCACAAAATCTCCGCTGATGACTGAATGCGTTCGGAACCGCTTCTGAGAGAGCGGAGGGACGCGCCCCTGGAATGCTGACCGCACAGGACGGCGGTGCATCCTGGGGACTCAACCACACTGCTCTGCCTCCTTCTTTCTCCCCTCCCCCCACCTTTTTTTAAAAAGTGGGAGGTAATTAATCAGCTGACCCGCCCCCCCCAAAATCCAAATCTTACTGAAAAGCAGAATCAGTGTTTTCTTCTGCTACGATCTTTGTGGCTCAAAATCTGGTCTCAAAGGAAGAAATCGCCCCGCTCATGAACGATTCTTCCTCTTCTCGCTTTCCCTCAAACCTGTGGGAGGTTGAACTGCTTTTGTTTCCCGGCCTGAGCACACTTTCCAGAAGTCCGCACAGTTAGGTTGGGCCGCTCATTAATCTTCCTCAACCAGGCTATCTACGGGTTTAGGTTCTGCAAGTTAACTGAATCACTTTGGCAAATTATTTCTTTGGGTTTCAACCAACCTGATGAAGGGGCTCCCGCCAGGCCTCCCCGAGGGAGAGGGGGTCCAGCTGGCCCCACCCCCTCCGCCCACGGCAGGCCACAGCGCAGGCAGAGAGGCCCAGCTGGGGCTGGGAACAGTCCCACTTTGCCAATCCCTGCATTTCTTGCGAAGGCTGCCAAGTTTTCATCGTATTTCACTGGGCATGAATAGCACAGACACAACCGAAAATTCTGCATTTTCCAGAAATGCCACCCAAGGACTGGTGGCTTGAAGACCTGAGGGCAGATTCCTGCTCCCCTAACCTCGCCCATCTCAAATATTACCAAAGCATCTAATTTGGTCTCCTCGGTCAGAAAATAGCCAACAGGCTCAGCCGCGGGGCCCTCTGTTCTTTTGAGTCCTTTAGGGGAACGTGTGCAACATCCTGTCCATTAAGCGAAGCCCCCTCTGTTCACAGGAAATGTCACGGGGCAGTTATTTTAGTCTTCAGTGAGCAGCACATTACAACCAACAGACCCCCGTGGCCTCCAGCTCCATCTCCTGACCTATTTAGACCCCAGCCATTTATATTTAGTAGTCCCTTTTTGTCCCCTCACCCCCTAGCCCAAATCCCAATTTAAATAGCTGGAAGGAAATCAAGAAAAAAATCTGGCTTTAATGCCATAGCATTCATGACTCCTTTAAGGAAGAGAGTTCCAACAAGGGCTCTGTTGTACCCAGAACAGCAAAGCTGCTTAGATACTTGGTCCTTTTGAAAAACATATTCCATATCACATTAGTCGGGGATCGGTCCCAGCAAGTACAAGAAGTGTTTCCAGCAGATGCGAGAACCACTCTGAGACACTCCATGAGGAAACCAAGTGGAGGGACTACAGTGACCCGCGGACCATTTTCCAAGGAGAGATCGTATGCTGCCTACCTGCTGGGAACGCCGTCGGCTTCGGGGGCTCTGTTGGAGTGATTTTGCTTGTCCCGGGGCTTAAAAGTTTTACGTAATTAGCGGGGAACCAGCCTATCTGGCGCTTCTTCCCACGTGCCTAGTAAGACAACAATGACATCAAAATGCTTAAAAGGGTCATGATCGTTCAGGAGACAGCCTACTTTGCAACAGACAGCACCTATAGGTTTACGTAAAACTGCAAACCATCTGGTATGAACAGCAGAATCTCTGAGTTCCTGTATTTCACAACGAAAACACTGCAGCTAAAATTCAAACCGAGGCAGTCATTGGAATGAGTCTGCAGGGGCTGGGCTGGGTGGATCCCAATTTGGTGGCACGTATGTCCAGCAGAGAGCGCCCACTCACGTGGCGCTGGCTCTCGCATGTGACTTTCAGGGGATGCAGAAATGACAGCGAATGCCAACATTACGTATGGATTTGAGGATAATAGTGACGATGCTGATAATAAAATACTATTAATAATAGCAGGTAACACTTCTCGGGTGCTTTTGATGAGTTAGGGCCTGCGCTGAGCATCCCACGTGCATTTACCTGCACACTTATGGAGGGAGAATACTATGACTATTCCCGTTTCCCAGATCAAGAAAGTGAGGCCCAGAAGGTCCAGTGACCGCTTCCGGGTCACAAGCCAATTAGTGGTAAGCCAAGAGTCACACTCACGTCTGCGCTCTTCTTATGGGTAACACGAGATGCCATGCATGTAGCATATACAGGACATGGGGGGTCTAAACCTGACCTTGTTTTCAAGGGGGGTGAGCTGAGACCTGCGATTCTATGAGGTGGAAGGGTCTAGCTGGGAATCATGGGAAGCGCTACGAGCAGCCAACTATGCCAACGGGAGAAGTCAAATGGTTCATACATGCATGCGCACACACACACACACACACAGTAGTTCCAGAAGCAAGACTCTGGTAAAAACAGTTGCCTTTGGGACGCCTGGGTGGCTCAGTCGTTAAGCCTCTGCCTTCAGCTCAGGTCATGATTCCAGGGTCCTGGCACTGAGCCCCGCATTGGGCTCCTTGCTCCGCGGGAAGCCTGCTTCTCCCTCTCCCACTCCCCCTGCTTGTGTTCCCTCTCTCACTGTGTCTCCCTCTGTCAAATAAATAAAAAATCTTTAAAAAAACAAAAACAAAAACAAACAGTTGCCTTCGAGGACAGGGGTGGGAGGGAGACCTTTTCATATCCCCCTTTGCTCACTTTTGAATTTTAAACCCTCGGACTATATTCCCTATCCCCCAAATAAGAAAATAAAACCAAAAGAAAAGAAAACTTCCTCTACCTTAACTCTGCCCTCCCACCTGCCAAATCACGGAGAAGGATCCATCTGGGTTACTTTTAGAACACGGATCAAGTTTCCCTTTCCTTGTGGTCTGATAGACTTCGTGTCCTTGGCTGAAGGACTAAAGCTTTTATTTTTACATGAATCTGCCCATGACTGCAGCCTCTCATTTGCAAGTCCCCACGTGTTCGTCTACCCAGTAGGCCGCCATATGGCTTGCAATGACTCCGCCATGCCCCCACGCCTGCACTTTCACAAGGGCAGAACACGGAGCTCACTGGCAATGTCTTTGCTTGTGTGTCCACAATGAGAGAGCCCCTGGTTAGGGCACCAGATGCCCTCCGGCGCCTGGCAATTCACCCACTTTCTTGGGGATTGCGACAACTGTTCAAAACTCTCTTTTGAGGGAAGCCCGAGTGGCTCAGTCGTTAAGCGTCTGCCTTCGGCTCAGGTCATGATCCCAGGGTCCTGGGATCGAGCCCCGCATGGGGCTCCCTGCTCGGCGGGAAGCCTGCTTCTCCCTCTCCCACTCCCCCTGCTTGTGTTCCCTCTCTTGCTGTCTCTCTGTCAAATAAATAAATAAAATCTTTAAAATTTTGAGCAAGGTGCTAGGAGGGTGAGGACAAAAAAATACGGTTACCGCCTTCAAAAAGCTGATAACCTGCATGCAGACGTAAGAAATATGGGTGAAAAGCTAGTAATATCAGCCTCACTATTAAACACCATGAGTGGGGTGGGCACTGGGACGACCACAGCTCAGGGGAGGGGTGGGAGAGCGCCATTCAATGAGGCTCCAGAGTCTGGGGAGGGTTTGTCTTCAAGCGAGAGCAAATCACCAAAAGCGATGAAGCTGGAGCGGAGATGTCACGGACGGCAGCTCAGACTAGCGAGCTCGTGGCTGGGAAGGGGGATCTGTGGGCAGCCTCAGGGAGTGTCAGCACAGCAGGACCAAGAGGAAGTGGGTCCCAGGTGCCCAGATGGGCAGATTCCTGAGCCCGGCAGGTGAATGTGGTCAGCCCTGCTGGACAGGTGTTATGGCTGCCCAAGACAAGCTGAATCTCCAACTACACTCTAGAATGTGCGGTCCATTCTGGCCAAGACACATTCTCTAGTCTTTTATTTTTTAACTAACTGCCCCACATGCACAGAGAGGTACTTATTCTTCAGCTCACCACAATAGCAATCTTCCCCTCCTTGACCAAGGTTTGCCTCGACAAAATGGCCAAATGAGGACACGGGGACACACACACACACACACCCCGCGCGGGAACTAAGCATACTGTGATGCACAGATGTGGCTTCCGTACCACACATTATAATGAACGATGGCAAGCTCGGCTTCCATAATGTCATGACACGTGAGGAGGACCCTGCGGGCACCCCTCATCGTGACTTCTCACTCTCCCAACACTCACTCTCAGACTTCAGGAGTCAAGCAAATCTGGATTCATCTTTCAGGGACTCCTTAGCTCTCACAGCTCTGGTACAGGCTGCCCGAAGCTTAGAAAGCAAACACATGGACTCAGATGATGGGGCATCTCTTGATAGCCAAGCACAGGACGAGGTGGTGTGGGGCTGTGCTGTACTTTGCAAGGACATCATAGCCCTTTGGAAATTTTACACATTGAAATCTGGACAGAGAATTTTAAACAAACGGAAAGGACACTCACTTGCAGCTCTCCTTCCCACCAACCGCCTGGGTTCTTTTTTCGGATCAAAATCAGCTGACCAGGGGCCAGAGTCAGCTGCTCGGGACCTGTGGCAGCATAATAGGCAATAACCTGCGCGATTTCTGGAAAACAAGACCAAACATCGCGGCGCGGTGTTACGGTCAGGAGGAGAAATCCTAGAAGATGCAGCCACCTCCCGGGTTCACAGATCATCAGCACCAAAGCCAATGCCCTGGGCTGCTTTTCTGCTCAATGAATGAAGACAGCTCACTCAGTGGCCCCCGTTCCACGACCTACGATCCAGAGGTGGCATTCAAGGGCTCGGCTGAACTTTTGGTTCTGCTCTAGGACCTCCTCATCACCCCTCAGAACTTCTTTACCAAACTTCCCTCCACGAACCCCATTCTTGCCCCCCAGTTCCCACACCTTCTGTCCCAGCCCCTCCCACAATTGCTGCAAACGCCCTGCTGCCCACAGCGGGGGCCTCGTTCCTCCACACCCCGCCCTCCGCCCCGCAGTGCGAGCACCCAGTACACTCACGGGTGGGTACGTGAATAAAGGAACTCAAGTGGAGCTTCCCCCCCTGACAAGGAAGTAGAAAGAGGAATTCTATTTTCTCCAGAAACTTTTGGGAGCATGGCGCTAGCTGATTTAGACGTTGTAGCTTTAGACGCTCAGCCTCACCCACATGGCCATTTTCTCTGTGGCTCACATTTTGAGAGGGATCCTTGAATATCAGGTGGGAATCATGTCAATGCATGTTTACTTTTACTTCAAGTTAAAAAAAAGAATTGGGAGTTAAGAGAATTTTAGGCAAAAACAGTTCAGCACAGGGGAAAAAAAAAAAACCACATAAACAGTTCTGTATTTTCCCTAAATGTTAAAAATCTCATGGGAAAAATTCCAGCAGTACCACAGACCAGACTCTGAAAAGTACATTTCTACTGGCAGAGGAGGTCGAGTACGAAAAAACAAAATCCCTCTCTGACTGAATTCTGGCATTTCTGCAGTGACTGCTTTCGGAACTTCTAGAAGCAATATGGAACAAACTGTTCTGCTCCTCCACACTCTCCCCCCATCCTAACAGATCTTGAAAGAAAGAAGGAATGAGGGAAAGCAAGTAAGAAAGAAAAGAGGTAAAAAGACCCCCCTGTCTTCTGACGGTACTTCCTCCTGCTCAAAAAGCACATTAGCAACCCCCTCTGACCCTGTTCTGCCATCGGCCGCCGGCCACCAAGCCCGGCGCACCAGGCTGTCAGGGGGCAGGCCCGGCCCTGCCAGATGCTTTGGGCTGACCAGGCGAAGCAAGAAAGAGGCCAGCTTACATACACCTCGGCCCCACTGAGAGTCCTCGCTGGGAAATCTGTGCTGGGGGTAAGAATTCTCCCCTCACACGCCAAGGACTAGCTCTAGATTCCAAGAGTTTCTGGTGTGGAGAGAGTCCAAATGAGTGTCCTATTTGGCCTCAGATTTTCCTGCTCCTCAAAGGACCTGGCATGCACAGCCAGCAATCTGCCCCCAGCATTCATTTCTGTTTTTTGTGTGCCTGAGGAGCTCTCTGGTTTCAGTACAAAGTTAAGCCCATCTGGACCCTTTGGAATGACAATTCAAAATGTAAAACACTCACAATTAAAACAGAGATGGGGACCCAGGTGTTCCAGTGTCTGGAGGCTGACTAAAATCCTATGACAACCCGAGAACCCACTTTTCCTTGTCAGGTAAGCCCATCTGGAGCTGAGCACCAGACCCAGAAACACCAGACCCCCCTGGGAGCCTGCCAGGGATGCCCCATCTACATCTCCTCCAGACACAATAGCAAAAATGCTCAAATGACCTAGAGGTGGAGGACATGCCATACAAATCTTATTGTTTCACATCTGCTTCTTTCCCCTCGCGTTCATGGTACTATTTGTAGAACACGTGATTTTGTTTCCATTAACTACAGCACTGAATTCAGAGGGATGACTGTAATTTCGTACCTTCAGTGTGTACCTGAGGAAAACCACCCCATGGCTTCTAAATTAATGGGACCTCTACTTTGTTCTTTGAACCCTGGCCACTATTTGTCCTGGGACTGAATTGTGCTGTCAGGAGAGGAAATGAGCCCCCTGGACCTCGCACGGGGTGAGGACATGGTGGCTACGCCCATATCTTAAAGCTCCATGCGTTACAGCTTGCCACCACCTTGCCTGACTTACTTCTTCGCAACCCACGAGAACATTCTGTCTAGCGACGTCCCCTCTCCCCATGTGTGAAGCAACAGCTAGAGTGCATCACCATGTACACATTATAAATGGATTCTGAGAAAAGGATAAACTCCAACCCCTCTTAAGAAAGATTCTGTCGTCTTCCCTTCCTTCAGAGTATGGGACAGGCTCCCAATACTCTGGCGGTGGGCCCACCCCACCATCTCATTAAACTCGCACCATCTCAAGACCACTTGCTCTGTAACTGGATTTTTAGGGCCCCATGTAACAGCAATGGGAGCCATTTCTGATTTATAAGGCTAATAGCATTTAGAATAAATTCAGGCCCTGATCAATGGGCCTGAGATACTAAGGCC
>NW_027817921.1:0-276 GCF_054177405.1 Leptonychotes weddellii | reverse complement strand
TCTTTTAATTGCAAGAACACTTGAGAAATTGCAGGGATGAAGTTAAACAAATCCGAGTGTTCTAATTATGCCTTCTGCATATGTTCTGCCTTTACATCTTGTTTGGAGAGTCTAAGAGCCAAACAGAGAAGGAGGCTCGGGCAGCGGAAGTCACGTGGGCAGAACCAGAGACAATTACAAGGGAGGGACCCCCCCCCCCATCAGGGTCACCTCCGCGGGCACAGGGAAGCCTGTCACAGGATGCTACCTGGGTCTGGAAATCGGGAAGCAGGTGTT
>NW_027817920.1:0-276 GCF_054177405.1 Leptonychotes weddellii | reverse complement strand
GGTGGTGGTGTTTTCCAAGATTGCAAGGAATTGGGTGGGAGGCACAGGGAGCGTTTTTGTGGGACTGCCCTCAAATATCAGCATGTTTAGTTTCTGGCCACCAGGAGCATCCCCCAGGGCCTGGGACAATCAAAAACACACCCACACAAACCCAAAAAGCGCCATCACTGGGGAGAGGAGCCACTGTGAAGTCAAGAACTGCCACTGAGACAGAGCGCAGAAACGGGCAGGGAGGGGTCTGTCTGCTCTGCTTTTGATTTACCTTAAATAACGTAT
>NW_027817919.1:0-276 GCF_054177405.1 Leptonychotes weddellii | reverse complement strand
GTTTAAAATTTGGAAAACAAACAAGCAAAATAAAGCAGGCTTTTATGACCTGATGTTTTCTCATTCAATTATAAAACCCATGTGTTGAGAAAAGATAGGAGAAAAGCAACATATGTCTAAGAGCCAGAAAGAATGGTAGGAAAATCAGCAATGTTTTTATTCCTTTAGAGTGAGCGATAAAGTTTATACACTGTAGGGGGAAAAAATGACCTAAAGCAGGATGGGGTTAGTCTTGTAGGAAAAAAGGCCCTGTTTCACTCTGACAGATGTGTGTGT
>NW_027817918.1:0-276 GCF_054177405.1 Leptonychotes weddellii | reverse complement strand
CGGAGAAATTATCGAATAGAATAAAGACACACTTTAACCAAAGTAAAGCATGACAACAAGAAAAACCTGTAAAAATGCTATGAAATATTTAAGTGGTGCAAATTATAGCGTTTAATTAACAATAAATCATGTAAATCTATTATATTTCATGTGACTGTTTGAAATTAAATTGCAACATCTCATGTCAAAGGCCAAATATAATTGAGTTTTTTTCAATTTTTATGGTTGTAAACCCTTGTATAGCCTAACATTTAAAGTCTAATCTACTCTTATTTT
>NW_027817917.1:0-276 GCF_054177405.1 Leptonychotes weddellii | reverse complement strand
GTCATGTACTGAGGCTTCACAACCATGCTTTTCATGGGGCACAATTGTGCCTCTATTTTACAGAAGACAAATGAAGCAACTGTCTCAGGCCTCACACTCAGGGAGCAGGCCTTGAAATCAGGGCCTGAAGACAGAGGGGGTCATCACCACACTGCCACTCAGTTGGGAAGGATACGTGTCTGATGAAGGAGCCATGACCCCACCTCTCTGCCCGCGACACAGCCCCCCTCTCTGGGTCTCAGGTACAGTCCCAGGAAGCTTAGTCTAACAGGGGGC
>NW_027817916.1:0-276 GCF_054177405.1 Leptonychotes weddellii | reverse complement strand
TACATTGTCAAAACCCACAGAATGAACAATACCAAGAGAGAACCCTACACCAATGTAAATTATGCACTTTGGGTGATAACATGTGGATATGGTAATTGTAACAAACACACCACTCTGGTGCAGGATGTTGACAGTGAGGAAGGTTGTATGTGTAGGGGAGTAGGGTATACACAAGCAGTCTCTGCACACTTCCCACTCAATGCTGCTGGGAATTTAAAACTGCTCTAAAAAACAAAGTCATCATCTACATCTACATCTATATACACATACATATAC
>NW_027817915.1:0-276 GCF_054177405.1 Leptonychotes weddellii | reverse complement strand
TGTGGCTTTCTGAACTCCTAGATTCATGACTTCTGTCAACACCTATTTAATTAGGATGTCCTGTGTGGCGGTCAGATTTCTAAGTGCAGGAAGTAAAATGGTGACCAAAGAAAAGGACTTTCTTCTCTTAGAAGTTTGATTATAGTTGGAGACAAACATTTAATCAATTCATAGTTAAGGAAAGGGCTAGAAAATGATCGGTGTGCTGCCAAGAATACAAATGCAGTAATCCAGTAGACAGCATCATTATGGCTCCTGTATGTTAGGTGGGCAGCA
>NW_027817914.1:0-276 GCF_054177405.1 Leptonychotes weddellii | reverse complement strand
GATCCCGGGACTCCAGGATCATGACCTGAGCCGAAAGCAGTCGCTTAACCAACTGAGCCACCCAGGCACCCCATCCTGTGACTTTTCTAAGTGAACATATCTTCGTTGTCTTGAGAACATCTGTTCCTGTGTGGGAGATGCGGTGCCTCCTTGGGAAAGCACACTGCCCACCTGATATAATGGTGGCATTTGCTGCTGAGGCCTATGGGAGCAGGTCCTTTGGTAAGGAGAGCAGACATCAAACCAGTGAATGCTGTTAACTTTCCAAGTTTTATT
>NW_027817913.1:0-276 GCF_054177405.1 Leptonychotes weddellii | reverse complement strand
GGACCTCGGGGATCATGACCTGAGCCAAAGGCAGACGCTTAACCAACTGAGTCACCCAGGTGCCCCAAAGTTGGTGTTTCTTACAGTGTGGCCTGGAACGGCTGCATCAGCATCACTGGGATCTTGTTAGAAATGCACATTCTCAGGCCCTGCCCCAGACTTACTGAACCAGAAACTCTGGGAACCAGTCCCAGAACTTTTTTTTTAAGATTTTATTTATTTATTTGACAGAGAGACATAGCGAGAGAGGGAACACAAGCAGGGGGAGTGGGAGAG